>NW_025091203.1:0-76562 GCF_016509475.1 Prionailurus bengalensis | reverse complement strand
ATATTATCTGGGAAGCTAAGCAGGCTCGGGCCTGGTTAGCACTTGGATGGGAGACAGCCTGGGAATACCGGGTGCTGTAGGCTTTTACCTTTTAAGCCTTTGGCCTCCTTCACGTCTCCTTTGGAGCCCGCCGCCCATCCACCCCCTCCCTGCCTGCTTCCCTGTCTCCCCAGGGAGCACCGCTGCTGGGGCCAAACACACCCCAACCACTGCCCCCTCAGCCCCTCCTGGGCCAGCAAGGCGGCCGTGCCTCGTCGGCCCTCCCCGCCTCGCCCACCCTCCCGTCCCCGCACACCCCAGGGCACTTCAAAGGGGACGCTCCCCACTCTCGGAACCAGGCCAAAACCCACTGCAGCCACGGGAAGCCAAAGCCCAGCTTTACACCTTTCCTTACACACCACCCAAACCCGCATGCGCTCTGAGGGCGGGGGAGGGGGGGTGGGGGTGGTGCGTTGTGGGCGGAACCTTAGGCTGGCGCCTAGGGGCTGGAGGGTTGGGGCTGTGTGGGTGGATACAAGAACCCAGCAGCGGGCTGGAGGGGCAGCGCGACCCCAGACTCCGCATGTGCCACAGGCCTGGGCTCCCTGGGTCCCGGACCTCTACCCTCCCTCGAGCCCTCATCCCCAGGGCCCCTGGCATTTCAGGAGGCCCAGCTAGGGCAGCGGACTCGGGCTGGTGATGTTGTCTGGGGGCGCTGGGGGCTCCGGGGTGGGTGTGCACCAGGTGGGGAGGATGGGAAGGACCGGCCCGGTGGCCGGCGGCGCTCGCCCTAGCGCTGGGGAAGAGGCGCTGAGAACCCAGCGAGGCGGGCCGGGAAGGCACGAGAGGCCTGATGCCCCAAGCTCGCTCCAGCCACTTCCCAGTGAGCAGCCCAGCGCGGTGTGGTGCGGGGCTGCGAGGTGCCTTGCGCTGCGGTTCAGGATGGAAGCGGAGGCGGGCGTGCGGCCAAGCAGGGAGCAGCCTGCAAGAGTCCCGGGATTGGAGAACGCCGGGGCTGGCGCCACAGCGCGTTGCCAGGGTCCTTTCGCGGGGCCTCTGCCACCCGCCCGGGGCCCGGGGCCTTGGCCCGCGTCGGAGGGCGGCGGGAGGCAAGGAGGCAGGCTGGCAGGTAGGCAAGCAGGCAGGCTGGCAGGCAGGCAAGCAGGCAGGCTGACAGACAGGCAAGCAGGCAGGCGCGTGTATGGGTGAAGCGTGGCACCCGCTTGGCTTGGGACGTGTGGAGCAGGCTCTTGGAGCGCCCAGCGGCAGCCACTGGCTTGTATGGCCATACCAGCCAAAAGGCGCCTGACCCCATATTATCTGGGAAGCTAAGCAGGCTCGGGCCTGGTTAGCACTTGGATGGGAGACAGCCTGGGAATACCGGGTGCTGTAGGCTTTTGCCTTTTAAGCCTTTGGCCTCCTTCATGTCTCCTTTGGAGCCCGTCGTCCATTCCCCACTCCCTGCCTGCGTCCCTGTCTTCCCAGGGAGCACCGCTCCTGGGGCCAAACACACCTCAGCCACTTCCCCCTCAGCCCCTCCTGGGCCAGCAAGGCGGCCGTGCCTTTCCGGCCCACACCGCCCCGCCACCCCCCACCCGTCCCCGCACACCCCAGGCACTTCAAAGGGGACGCTCCCCACTCTCGAACCAGGACAAAACCCACTGCAGCCACGGGAAGCCAAAGCCCAGCTTTACACCTTTCCTTACACACCACCCAAACCAGCAAGCGCTCTGAGGGCGGAGGGGGGGTGGGGTGTGCGGTGTGGGCGGAACCTTAGGCTGGCGCCTTGGGGCTGGAGGGTGGGGACTGAGTGGGTGGATACAAGAACCCAGCAGCGGGCTGCAGGGGCATCGCGACCCCAGACTCCGCATGTGCCACAGCCTGGGCTCCCTGGGTCCCGGACCTCTACCCTCCCTCGAGCCCTCATCCCCAGGGCCCCTGGCATTTCAGGAGGCCCAGCTAGGGCAGGGGACTCGGGCTGGTGATGTTGTCTGGGGGCGCTGGGGGCTCCGGGGTGGGTGTGCACCAGGTGGGGAGGATGGGAAGGACCGGCCCGGTGGCCGGCGGCGCTCGCCCTAGCGCTGGGGAAGAGGCGCTGAGAACCCAGCGAGGCGGGCCCGGAAGGCACGAGAGGCCTGATGCCCCAAGCTCGCTCCAGCCACTTCCCAGTGAGCAGCCCAGCGCGGTGTGGTGCGGGGCTGCGAGGTGCCTTGCGCTGCGGTTCAGGATGGAAGCGGAGGCGGGCGTGCGGCCAAGCAGGGAGCAGCCTGCAAGAGTCCCGGGATTGGAGAACGCCGGGGCTGGCGCCACAGCGCGTTGCCAGGGTCCTTTCGCGGGGCCTCTGCCACCCGCCCGGGGCCCGGGGCCTTGGCCCGCGTCGGAGGGCGGCGGGAGGCAAGGAGGCAGGCTGGCAGGTAGGCAAGCAGGCAGGCTGGCAGGCAGGCAAGCAGGCAGGCTGACAGACAGGCAAGCAGGCAGGCGCGTGTATGGGTGAAGCGTGGCACCCGCTTGGCTTGGGACGTGTGGAGCAGGCTCTTGGAGCGCCCAGCGGCAGCCACTGGCTTGTATGGCCATACCAGCCAAAAGGCGCCTGACCCCATATCATCTGGGAAGCTAAGCAGGCTCGGGCCTGGTTAGCACTTGGATGGGAGACAGCCTGGGAATACCGGGTGCTGTAGGCTTTTGCCTTTTAAGCCTTTGGCCTCCTTCATGTCTCCTTTGGAGCCCGTCGTCCATTCCCCACTCCCTGCCTGCGTCCCTGTCTTCCCAGGGAGCACCGCTCCTGGGGCCAAACACACCTCAGCCACTTCCCCCTCAGCCCGTCCTGGGCCAGCAAGGCGGCCGTGCCTTTCCGGCCCACACCGCCCCGCCACCCCCCACCCGTCCCCGCACACCCCAGGCACTTCAAAGGGGACGCTCCCCACTCTCGAACCAGGACAAAACCCACTGCAGCCACGGGAAGCCAAAGCCCAGCTTTACACCTTTCCTTACACACCACCCAAACCAGCAAGCGCTCTGAGGGCGGAGGGGGGGGGTGTGCGGTGTGGGCGGAACCTTAGGCTGGCTCCTTGGGGCTGGAGGGTGGGGACTGAGTGGGTGGATACAAGAACCCAGCAGCGGGCTGCAGGGGCATCGCGACCCCAGACTCCGCATGTGCCACAGCCTGGGCTCCCTGGGTCCCGGACCTCTTCCCTCCCTCGAGCCCTCATCCCCAGGGCCCCTGGCATTTCAGGAGGCCCAGCTAGGGCAGGGGACTCGGGCTGGTGATGTTGTCTGGGGTCGCTGGGGGCTCCGGGGTGGGTGTGCACCAGGTGGGGAGGATGGGAAGGACCGGCCCGGTGGCTGGCGGCGCTCGCCCTAGCGCTGGGGAAGAGGCGCTGAGAACCCAGCGGGACGGGCCGGGAAGGCACGAGCGGCCTGATGCACCAAGCTCGCTCCAGCCACTTCCCAGTGAGCAGCCCAGCGCGGTGTGGTGCGGGGCTGCGAGGTGCCTTGCGGTGCGGTTCAGGATGGAAGCGGAGGCGGGCGTGCGGCCAAGCAGGGAGCAGTCTGTAAGAGTCCCGGGATTGGAGAACGCCGGGGCTGGCGCCACAGCGCGTTGCCAGGGTCCTTTCGCGGGGCCTCTGCCACCCGCCCGGGGCCCGGGGCCTTGGCCCGCGTCGGAGGGCGGCGGCAGGCAAGCAGGCAGGCTGGCAGGTAGGCATGCAGGCAGGCTGGCAGGCAGGCAAGCAGGCAGGCTCGTGCATGGGTGAAGCGCGGCACCCGCTTGGCTTGGGACGTGTGGAGCAGGCTCTTGGAGCGCCCAGCGGCAGCCGCTGGCTTGTATGGCCATACCGGCCAATAGGCGCCTGACCCCATATTATCTGGGAAGCTAAGCAGGCTCGGGCCTGGTTAGCACTTGGATGGGAGACAGCCTGGGAATACCGGGTGCTGTAGGCTTTTACCTTTTAAGCCTTTGGCCTCCTTCACGTCTCCTTTGGAGCCCGCCGCCCATCCACCCCCTCCCTGCCTGCTTCCCTGTCTCCCCAGGGAGCACCGCTGCTGGGGCCAAACACACCCCAACCACTGCCCCCTCAGCCCCTCCTGGGCCAGCAAGGCGGCCGTGCCTCGTCGGCCCTCCCCGCCTCGCCCACCCTCCCGTCCCCGCACACCCCAGGGCACTTCAAAGGGGACGCTCCCCACTCTCGGAACCAGGCCAAAACCCACTGCAGCCACGGGAAGCCAAAGCCCAGCTTTACACCTTTCCTTACACACCACCCAAACCCGCATGCGCTCTGAGGGCGGGGGAGGGGGGGTGGGGGTGGTGCGTTGTGGGCGGAACCTTAGGCTGGCGCCTAGGGGCTGGAGGGTTGGGGCTGTGTGGGTGGATACAAGAACCCAGCAGCGGGCTGGAGGGGCAGCGCGACCCCAGACTCCGCATGTGCCACAGGCCTGGGCTCCCTGGGTCCCGGACCTCTACCCTCCCTCGAGCCCTCATCCCCAGGGCCCCTGGCATTTCAGGAGGCCCAGCTAGGGCAGCGGACTCGGGCTGGTGATGTTGTCTGGGGGCGCTGGGGGCTCCGGGGTGGGTGTGCACCAGGTGGGGAGGATGGGAAGGACCGGCCCGGTGGCCGGCGGCGCTCGCCCTAGCGCTGGGGAAGAGGCGCTGAGAACCCAGCGAGGCGGGCCCGGAAGGCACGAGAGGCCTGATGCCCCAAGCTCGCTCCAGCCACTTCCCAGTGAGCAGCCCAGCGCGGTGTGGTGCGGGGCTGCGAGGTGCCTTGCGCTGCGGTTCAGGATGGAAGCGGAGGCGGGCGTGCGGCCAAGCAGGGAGCAGCCTGCAAGAGTCCCGGGATTGGAGAACGCCGGGGCTGGCGCCACAGCGCGTTGCCAGGGTCCTTTCGCGGGGCCTCTGCCACCCGCCCGGGGCCCGGGGCCTTGGCCCGCGTCGGAGGGCGGCGGGAGGCAAGGAGGCAGGCTGGCAGGTAGGCAAGCAGGCAGGCTGGCAGGCAGGCAAGCAGGCAGGCTGACAGACAGGCAAGCAGGCAGGCGCGTGTATGGGTGAAGCGTGGCACCCGCTTGGCTTGGGACGTGTGGAGCAGGCTCTTGGAGCGCCCAGCGGCAGCCACTGGCTTGTATGGCCATACCAGCCAAAAGGCGCCTGACCCCATATCATCTGGGAAGCTAAGCAGGCTCGGGCCTGGTTAGCACTTGGATGGGAGACAGCCTGGGAATACCGGGTGCTGTAGGCTTTTGCCTTTTAAGCCTTTGGCCTCCTTCATGTCTCCTTTGGAGCCCGTCGTCCATTCCCCACTCCCTGCCTGCGTCCCTGTCTTCCCAGGGAGCACCGCTCCTGGGGCCAAACAAACCTCAGCCACTTCCCCCTCAGCCCGTCCTGGGCCAGCAAGGCGGCCGTGCCTTTCCGGCCCACACCGCCCCGCCACCCCCCACCCGTCCCCGCACACCCCAGGCACTTCAAAGGGGACGCTCCCCACTCTCGAACCAGGACAAAACCCACTGCAGCCACGGGAAGCCAAAGCCCAGCTTTACACCTTTCCTTACACACCACCCAAACCAGCAAGCGCTCTGAGGGCGGAGGGGGGGGGTGTGCGGTGTGGGCGGAACCTTAGGATGGCTCCTTGGGGCTGGAGGGTGGGGACTGAGTGGGTGGATACAAGAACCCAGCAGCGGGCTGCAGGGGCATCGCGACCCCAGACTCCGCATGTGCCACAGCCTGGGCTCCCTGGGTCCCGGACCTCTTCCCTCCCTCGAGCCCTCATCCCCAGGGCCCCTGGCATTTCAGGAGGCCCAGCTAGGGCAGGGGACTCGGGCTGGTGATGTTGTCTGGGGTCGCGGGGGCTCCGGGGTGGGTGTGCACCAGGTGGGGAGGATGGGAAGGACCGGCCCGGTGGCTGGCGGCGCTCGCCCTAGCGCTGGGGAAGAGGCGCTGAGAACCCAGCGGGACGGGCCGGGAAGGCACGAGCGCCTGATGCACCAAGCTCGCTCCAGCCACTTCCCAGTGAGCAGCCCAGCGCGGTGTGGTGCGGGGCTGCGAGGTGCCTTGCGGTGCGGTTCAGGATGGAAGCGGAGGCGGGCGTGCGGCCAAGCAGGGAGCAGTCTGTAAGAGTCCCGGGATTGGAGAACGCCGGGGCTGGCGCCACAGCGCGTTGCCAGGGTCCTTTCGCGGGGCCTCTGCCACCCGCCCGGGGCCCGGGGCCTTGGCCCGCGTCGGAGGGCGGCGGCAGGCAAGCAGGCAGGCTGGCAGGTAGGCATGCAGGCAGGCTGGCAGGCAGGCAAGCAGGCAGGCTCGTGCATGGGTGAAGCGCGGCACCCGCTTGGCTTGGGACGTGTGGAGCAGGCTCTTGGAGCGCCCAGCGGCAGCCGCTGGCTTGTATGGCCATACCGGCCAATAGGCGCCTGACCCCATATTATCTGGGAAGCTAAGCAGGCTCGGGCCTGGTTAGCACTTGGATGGGAGACAGCCTGGGAATACCGGGTGCTGTAGGCTTTTACCTTTTAAGCCTTTGGCCTCCTTCACGTCTCCTTTGGAGCCCGCCGCCCATCCACCCCCTCCCTGCCTGCTTCCCTGTCTCCCCAGGGAGCACCGCTGCTGGGGCCAAACACACCCCAACCACTGCCCCCTCAGCCCCTCCTGGGCCAGCAAGGCGGCCGTGCCTCGTCGGCCCTCCCCGCCTCGCCCACCCTCCCGTCCCCGCACACCCCAGGGCACTTCAAAGGGGACGCTCCCCACTCTCGGAACCAGGCCAAAACCCACTGCAGCCACGGGAAGCCAAAGCCCAGCTTTACACCTTTCCTTACACACCACCCAAACCCGCATGCGCTCTGAGGGCGGGGGAGGGGGGGTGGGGGTGGTGCGTTGTGGGCGGAACCTTAGGCTGGCGCCTAGGGGCTGGAGGGTTGGGGCTGTGTGGGTGGATACAAGAACCCAGCAGCGGGCTGGAGGGGCAGCGCGACCCCAGACTCCGCATGTGCCACAGGCCTGGGCTCCCTGGGTCCCGGACCTCTACCCTCCCTCGAGCCCTCATCCCCAGGGCCCCTGGCATTTCAGGAGGCCCAGCTAGGGCAGCGGACTCGGGCTGGTGATGTTGTCTGGGGGCGCTGGGGGCTCCGGGGTGGGTGTGCACCAGGTGGGGAGGATGGGAAGGACCGGCCCGGTGGCCGGCGGCGCTCGCCCTAGCGCTGGGGAAGAGGCGCTGAGAACCCAGCGAGGCGGGCCCGGAAGGCACGAGAGGCCTGATGCCCCAAGCTCGCTCCAGCCACTTCCCAGTGAGCAGCCCAGCGCGGTGTGGTGCGGGGCTGCGAGGTGCCTTGCGCTGCGGTTCAGGATGGAAGCGGAGGCGGGCGTGCGGCCAAGCAGGGAGCAGCCTGCAAGAGTCCCGGGATTGGAGAACGCCGGGGCTGGCGCCACAGCGCGTTGCCAGGGTCCTTTCGCGGGGCCTCTGCCACCCGCCCGGGGCCCGGGGCCTTGGCCCGCGTCGGAGGGCGGCGGGAGGCAAGGAGGCAGGCTGGCAGGTAGGCAAGCAGGCAGGCTGGCAGGCAGGCAAGCAGGCAGGCTGACAGACAGGCAAGCAGGCAGGCGCGTGTATGGGTGAAGCGTGGCACCCGCTTGGCTTGGGACGTGTGGAGCAGGCTCTTGGAGCGCCCAGCGGCAGCCACTGGCTTGTATGGCCATACCAGCCAAAAGGCGCCTGACCCCATATCATCTGGGAAGCTAAGCAGGCTCGGGCCTGGTTAGCACTTGGATGGGAGACAGCCTGGGAATACCGGGTGCTGTAGGCTTTTGCCTTTTAAGCCTTTGGCCTCCTTCATGTCTCCTTTGGAGCCCGTCGTCCATTCCCCACTCCCTGCCTGCGTCCCTGTCTTCCCAGGGAGCACCGCTCCTGGGGCCAAACAAACCTCAGCCACTTCCCCCTCAGCCCGTCCTGGGCCAGCAAGGCGGCCGTGCCTTTCCGGCCCACACCGCCCCGCCACCCCCCACCCGTCCCCGCACACCCCAGGCACTTCAAAGGGGACGCTCCCCACTCTCGAACCAGGACAAAACCCACTGCAGCCACGGGAAGCCAAAGCCCAGCTTTACACCTTTCCTTACACACCACCCAAACCAGCAAGCGCTCTGAGGGCGGAGGGGGGGGGTGTGCGGTGTGGGCGGAACCTTAGGATGGCTCCTTGGGGCTGGAGGGTGGGGACTGAGTGGGTGGATACAAGAACCCAGCAGCGGGCTGCAGGGGCATCGCGACCCCAGACTCCGCATGTGCCACAGCCTGGGCTCCCTGGGTCCCGGACCTCTTCCCTCCCTCGAGCCCTCATCCCCAGGGCCCCTGGCATTTCAGGAGGCCCAGCTAGGGCAGGGGACTCGGGCTGGTGATGTTGTCTGGGGTCGCGGGGGCTCCGGGGTGGGTGTGCACCAGGTGGGGAGGATGGGAAGGACCGGCCCGGTGGCTGGCGGCGCTCGCCCTAGCGCTGGGGAAGAGGCGCTGAGAACCCAGCGGGACGGGCCGGGAAGGCACGAGCGCCTGATGCACCAAGCTCGCTCCAGCCACTTCCCAGTGAGCAGCCCAGCGCGGTGTGGTGCGGGGCTGCGAGGTGCCTTGCGGTGCGGTTCAGGATGGAAGCGGAGGCGGGCGTGCGGCCAAGCAGGGAGCAGTCTGTAAGAGTCCCGGGATTGGAGAACGCCGGGGCTGGCGCCACAGCGCGTTGCCAGGGTCCTTTCGCGGGGCCTCTGCCACCCGCCCGGGGCCCGGGGCCTTGGCCCGCGTCGGAGGGCGGCGGCAGGCAAGCAGGCAGGCTGGCAGGTAGGCATGCAGGCAGGCTGGCAGGCAGGCAAGCAGGCAGGCTCGTGCATGGGTGAAGCGCGGCACCCGCTTGGCTTGGGACGTGTGGAGCAGGCTCTTGGAGCGCCCAGCGGCAGCCGCTGGCTTGTATGGCCATACCGGCCAATAGGCGCCTGACCCCATATTATCTGGGAAGCTAAGCAGGCTCGGGCCTGGTTAGCA
This sequence comes from Prionailurus bengalensis, assembly GCF_016509475.1. Lineage (NCBI taxonomy): Eukaryota > Metazoa > Chordata > Mammalia > Carnivora > Felidae > Prionailurus > Prionailurus bengalensis. Next base: position 67,590 of record NW_025091203.1, on the reverse strand, counting down.
CTTGGATGGGAGACAGCCTGGGAATACCGGGTGCTGTAGGCTTTTACCTTTTAAGCCTTTGGCCTCCTTCACGTCTCCTTTGGAGCCCGCCGCCCATCCACCCCCTCCCTGCCTGCTTCCCTGTCTCCCCAGGGAGCACCGCTGCTGGGGCCAAACACACCCCAACCACTGCCCCCTCAGCCCCTCCTGGGCCAGCAAGGCGGCCGTGCCTCGTCGGCCCTCCCCGCCTCGCCCACCCTCCCGTCCCCGCACACCCCAGGGCACTTCAAAGGGGACGCTCCCCACTCTCGGAACCAGGCCAAAACCCACTGCAGCCACGGGAAGCCAAAGCCCAGCTTTACACCTTTCCTTACACACCACCCAAACCCGCATGCGCTCTGAGGGCGGGGGAGGGGGGGTGGGGGTGGTGCGTTGTGGGCGGAACCTTAGGCTGGCGCCTAGGGGCTGGAGGGTTGGGGCTGTGTGGGTGGATACAAGAACCCAGCAGCGGGCTGGAGGGGCAGCGCGACCCCAGACTCCGCATGTGCCACAGGCCTGGGCTCCCTGGGTCCCGGACCTCTACCCTCCCTCGAGCCCTCATCCCCAGGGCCCCTGGCATTTCAGGAGGCCCAGCTAGGGCAGCGGACTCGGGCTGGTGATGTTGTCTGGGGGCGCTGGGGGCTCCGGGGTGGGTGTGCACCAGGTGGGGAGGATGGGAAGGACCGGCCCGGTGGCCGGCGGCGCTCGCCCTAGCGCTGGGGAAGAGGCGCTGAGAACCCAGCGAGGCGGGCCCGGAAGGCACGAGAGGCCTGATGCCCCAAGCTCGCTCCAGCCACTTCCCAGTGAGCAGCCCAGCGCGGTGTGGTGCGGGGCTGCGAGGTGCCTTGCGCTGCGGTTCAGGATGGAAGCGGAGGCGGGCGTGCGGCCAAGCAGGGAGCAGCCTGCAAGAGTCCCGGGATTGGAGAACGCCGGGGCTGGCGCCACAGCGCGTTGCCAGGGTCCTTTCGCGGGGCCTCTGCCACCCGCCCGGGGCCCGGGGCCTTGGCCCGCGTCGGAGGGCGGCGGGAGGCAAGGAGGCAGGCTGGCAGGTAGGCAAGCAGGCAGGCTGGCAGGCAGGCAAGCAGGCAGGCTGACAGACAGGCAAGCAGGCAGGCGCGTGTATGGGTGAAGCGTGGCACCCGCTTGGCTTGGGACGTGTGGAGCAGGCTCTTGGAGCGCCCAGCGGCAGCCACTGGCTTGTATGGCCATACCAGCCAAAAGGCGCCTGACCCCATATCATCTGGGAAGCTAAGCAGGCTCGGGCCTGGTTAGCACTTGGATGGGAGACAGCCTGGGAATACCGGGTGCTGTAGGCTTTTGCCTTTTAAGCCTTTGGCCTCCTTCATGTCTCCTTTGGAGCCCGTCGTCCATTCCCCACTCCCTGCCTGCGTCCCTGTCTTCCCAGGGAGCACCGCTCCTGGGGCCAAACAAACCTCAGCCACTTCCCCCTCAGCCCGTCCTGGGCCAGCAAGGCGGCCGTGCCTTTCCGGCCCACACCGCCCCGCCACCCCCCACCCGTCCCCGCACACCCCAGGCACTTCAAAGGGGACGCTCCCCACTCTCGAACCAGGACAAAACCCACTGCAGCCACGGGAAGCCAAAGCCCAGCTTTACACCTTTCCTTACACACCACCCAAACCAGCAAGCGCTCTGAGGGCGGAGGGGGGGGGTGTGCGGTGTGGGCGGAACCTTAGGATGGCTCCTTGGGGCTGGAGGGTGGGGACTGAGTGGGTGGATACAAGAACCCAGCAGCGGGCTGCAGGGGCATCGCGACCCCAGACTCCGCATGTGCCACAGCCTGGGCTCCCTGGGTCCCGGACCTCTTCCCTCCCTCGAGCCCTCATCCCCAGGGCCCCTGGCATTTCAGGAGGCCCAGCTAGGGCAGGGGACTCGGGCTGGTGATGTTGTCTGGGGTCGCGGGGGCTCCGGGGTGGGTGTGCACCAGGTGGGGAGGATGGGAAGGACCGGCCCGGTGGCTGGCGGCGCTCGCCCTAGCGCTGGGGAAGAGGCGCTGAGAACCCAGCGGGACGGGCCGGGAAGGCACGAGCGCCTGATGCACCAAGCTCGCTCCAGCCACTTCCCAGTGAGCAGCCCAGCGCGGTGTGGTGCGGGGCTGCGAGGTGCCTTGCGGTGCGGTTCAGGATGGAAGCGGAGGCGGGCGTGCGGCCAAGCAGGGAGCAGTCTGTAAGAGTCCCGGGATTGGAGAACGCCGGGGCTGGCGCCACAGCGCGTTGCCAGGGTCCTTTCGCGGGGCCTCTGCCACCCGCCCGGGGCCCGGGGCCTTGGCCCGCGTCGGAGGGCGGCGGCAGGCAAGCAGGCAGGCTGGCAGGTAGGCATGCAGGCAGGCTGGCAGGCAGGCAAGCAGGCAGGCTCGTGCATGGGTGAAGCGCGGCACCCGCTTGGCTTGGGACGTGTGGAGCAGGCTCTTGGAGCGCCCAGCGGCAGCCGCTGGCTTGTATGGCCATACCGGCCAATAGGCGCCTGACCCCATATTATCTGGGAAGCTAAGCAGGCTCGGGCCTGGTTAGCACTTGGATGGGAGACAGCCTGGGAATACCGGGTGCTGTAGGCTTTTACCTTTTAAGCCTTTGGCCTCCTTCACGTCTCCTTTGGAGCCCGCCGCCCATCCACCCCCTCCCTGCCTGCTTCCCTGTCTCCCCAGGGAGCACCGCTGCTGGGGCCAAACACACCCCAACCACTGCCCCCTCAGCCCCTCCTGGGCCAGCAAGGCGGCCGTGCCTCGTCGGCCCTCCCCGCCTCGCCCACCCTCCCGTCCCCGCACACCCCAGGGCACTTCAAAGGGGACGCTCCCCACTCTCGGAACCAGGCCAAAACCCACTGCAGCCACGGGAAGCCAAAGCCCAGCTTTACACCTTTCCTTACACACCACCCAAACCCGCATGCGCTCTGAGGGCGGGGGAGGGGGGGTGGGGGTGGTGCGTTGTGGGCGGAACCTTAGGCTGGCGCCTAGGGGCTGGAGGGTTGGGGCTGTGTGGGTGGATACAAGAACCCAGCAGCGGGCTGGAGGGGCAGCGCGACCCCAGACTCCGCATGTGCCACAGGCCTGGGCTCCCTGGGTCCCGGACCTCTACCCTCCCTCGAGCCCTCATCCCCAGGGCCCCTGGCATTTCAGGAGGCCCAGCTAGGGCAGCGGACTCGGGCTGGTGATGTTGTCTGGGGGCGCTGGGGGCTCCGGGGTGGGTGTGCACCAGGTGGGGAGGATGGGAAGGACCGGCCCGGTGGCCGGCGGCGCTCGCCCTAGCGCTGGGGAAGAGGCGCTGAGAACCCAGCGAGGCGGGCCCGGAAGGCACGAGAGGCCTGATGCCCCAAGCTCGCTCCAGCCACTTCCCAGTGAGCAGCCCAGCGCGGTGTGGTGCGGGGCTGCGAGGTGCCTTGCGCTGCGGTTCAGGATGGAAGCGGAGGCGGGCGTGCGGCCAAGCAGGGAGCAGCCTGCAAGAGTCCCGGGATTGGAGAACGCCGGGGCTGGCGCCACAGCGCGTTGCCAGGGTCCTTTCGCGGGGCCTCTGCCACCCGCCCGGGGCCCGGGGCCTTGGCCCGCGTCGGAGGGCGGCGGGAGGCAAGGAGGCAGGCTGGCAGGTAGGCAAGCAGGCAGGCTGGCAGGCAGGCAAGCAGGCAGGCTGACAGACAGGCAAGCAGGCAGGCGCGTGTATGGGTGAAGCGTGGCACCCGCTTGGCTTGGGACGTGTGGAGCAGGCTCTTGGAGCGCCCAGCGGCAGCCACTGGCTTGTATGGCCATACCAGCCAAAAGGCGCCTGACCCCATATCATCTGGGAAGCTAAGCAGGCTCGGGCCTGGTTAGCACTTGGATGGGAGACAGCCTGGGAATACCGGGTGCTGTAGGCTTTTGCCTTTTAAGCCTTTGGCCTCCTTCATGTCTCCTTTGGAGCCCGTCGTCCATTCCCCACTCCCTGCCTGCGTCCCTGTCTTCCCAGGGAGCACCGCTCCTGGGGCCAAACAAACCTCAGCCACTTCCCCCTCAGCCCGTCCTGGGCCAGCAAGGCGGCCGTGCCTTTCCGGCCCACACCGCCCCGCCACCCCCCACCCGTCCCCGCACACCCCAGGCACTTCAAAGGGGACGCTCCCCACTCTCGAACCAGGACAAAACCCACTGCAGCCACGGGAAGCCAAAGCCCAGCTTTACACCTTTCCTTACACACCACCCAAACCAGCAAGCGCTCTGAGGGCGGAGGGGGGGGGTGTGCGGTGTGGGCGGAACCTTAGGATGGCTCCTTGGGGCTGGAGGGTGGGGACTGAGTGGGTGGATACAAGAACCCAGCAGCGGGCTGCAGGGGCATCGCGACCCCAGACTCCGCATGTGCCACAGCCTGGGCTCCCTGGGTCCCGGACCTCTTCCCTCCCTCGAGCCCTCATCCCCAGGGCCCCTGGCATTTCAGGAGGCCCAGCTAGGGCAGGGGACTCGGGCTGGTGATGTTGTCTGGGGTCGCGGGGGCTCCGGGGTGGGTGTGCACCAGGTGGGGAGGATGGGAAGGACCGGCCCGGTGGCTGGCGGCGCTCGCCCTAGCGCTGGGGAAGAGGCGCTGAGAACCCAGCGGGACGGGCCGGGAAGGCACGAGCGCCTGATGCACCAAGCTCGCTCCAGCCACTTCCCAGTGAGCAGCCCAGCGCGGTGTGGTGCGGGGCTGCGAGGTGCCTTGCGGTGCGGTTCAGGATGGAAGCGGAGGCGGGCGTGCGGCCAAGCAGGGAGCAGTCTGTAAGAGTCCCGGGATTGGAGAACGCCGGGGCTGGCGCCACAGCGCGTTGCCAGGGTCCTTTCGCGGGGCCTCTGCCACCCGCCCGGGGCCCGGGGCCTTGGCCCGCGTCGGAGGGCGGCGGCAGGCAAGCAGGCAGGCTGGCAGGTAGGCATGCAGGCAGGCTGGCAGGCAGGCAAGCAGGCAGGCTCGTGCATGGGTGAAGCGCGGCACCCGCTTGGCTTGGGACGTGTGGAGCAGGCTCTTGGAGCGCCCAGCGGCAGCCGCTGGCTTGTATGGCCATACCGGCCAATAGGCGCCTGACCCCATATTATCTGGGAAGCTAAGCAGGCTCGGGCCTGGTTAGCACTTGGATGGGAGACAGCCTGGGAATACCGGGTGCTGTAGGCTTTTACCTTTTAAGCCTTTGGCCTCCTTCACGTCTCCTTTGGAGCCCGCCGCCCATCCACCCCCTCCCTGCCTGCTTCCCTGTCTCCCCAGGGAGCACCGCTGCTGGGGCCAAACACACCCCAACCACTGCCCCCTCAGCCCCTCCTGGGCCAGCAAGGCGGCCGTGCCTCGTCGGCCCTCCCCGCCTCGCCCACCCTCCCGTCCCCGCACACCCCAGGGCACCTCAAAGGGGACGCTCCCCACTCTCGGAACCAGGCCAAAACCCACTGCAGCCACGGGAAGCCAAAGCCCAGCTTTACACCTTTCCTTACACACCACCCAAACCCGCATGCGCTCTGAGGGCGGGGGAGGGGGGGTGGGGGTGGTGCGTTGTGGGCGGAACCTTAGGCTGGCGCCTAGGGGCTGGAGGGTTGGGGCTGTGTGGGTGGATACAAGAACCCAGCAGCGGGCTGGAGGGGCAGCGCGACCCCAGACTCCGCATGTGCCACAGGCCTGGGCTCCCTGGGTCCCGGACCTCTACCCTCCCTCGAGCCCTCATCCCCAGGGCCCCTGGCATTTCAGGAGGCCCAGCTAGGGCAGCGGACTCGGGCTGGTGATGTTGTCTGGGGGCGCTGGGGGCTCCGGGGTGGGTGTGCACCAGGTGGGGAGGATGGGAAGGACCGGCCCGGTGGCCGGCGGCGCTCGCCCTAGCGCTGGGGAAGAGGCGCTGAGAACCCAGCGAGGCGGGCCCGGAAGGCACGAGAGGCCTGATGCCCCAAGCTCGCTCCAGCCACTTCCCAGTGAGCAGCCCAGCGCGGTGTGGTGCGGGGCTGCGAGGTGCCTTGCGCTGCGGTTCAGGATGGAAGCGGAGGCGGGCGTGCGGCCAAGCAGGGAGCAGCCTGCAAGAGTCCCGGGATTGGAGAACGCCGGGGCTGGCGCCACAGCGCGTTGCCAGGGTCCTTTCGCGGGGCCTCTGCCACCCGCCCGGGGCCCGGGGCCTTGGCCCGCGTCGGAGGGCGGCGGGAGGCAAGGAGGCAGGCTGGCAGGTAGGCAAGCAGGCAGGCTGGCAGGCAGGCAAGCAGGCAGGCTGACAGACAGGCAAGCAGGCAGGCGCGTGTATGGGTGAAGCGTGGCACCCGCTTGGCTTGGGACGTGTGGAGCAGGCTCTTGGAGCGCCCAGCGGCAGCCACTGGCTTGTATGGCCATACCAGCCAAAAGGCGCCTGACCCCATATCATCTGGGAAGCTAAGCAGGCTCGGGCCTGGTTAGCACTTGGATGGGAGACAGCCTGGGAATACCGGGTGCTGTAGGCTTTTGCCTTTTAAGCCTTTGGCCTCCTTCATGTCTCCTTTGGAGCCCGTCGTCCATTCCCCACTCCCTGCCTGCGTCCCTGTCTTCCCAGGGAGCACCGCTCCTGGGGCCAAACAAACCTCAGCCACTTCCCCCTCAGCCCGTCCTGGGCCAGCAAGGCGGCCGTGCCTTTCCGGCCCACACCGCCCCGCCACCCCCCACCCGTCCCCGCACACCCCAGGCACTTCAAAGGGGACGCTCCCCACTCTCGAACCAGGACAAAACCCACTGCAGCCACGGGAAGCCAAAGCCCAGCTTTACACCTTTCCTTACACACCACCCAAACCAGCAAGCGCTCTGAGGGCGGAGGGGGGGGGTGTGCGGTGTGGGCGGAACCTTAGGATGGCTCCTTGGGGCTGGAGGGTGGGGACTGAGTGGGTGGATACAAGAACCCAGCAGCGGGCTGCAGGGGCATCGCGACCCCAGACTCCGCATGTGCCACAGCCTGGGCTCCCTGGGTCCCGGACCTCTTCCCTCCCTCGAGCCCTCATCCCCAGGGCCCCTGGCATTTCAGGAGGCCCAGCTAGGGCAGGGGACTCGGGCTGGTGATGTTGTCTGGGGTCGCGGGGGCTCCGGGGTGGGTGTGCACCAGGTGGGGAGGATGGGAAGGACCGGCCCGGTGGCTGGCGGCGCTCGCCCTAGCGCTGGGGAAGAGGCGCTGAGAACCCAGCGGGACGGGCCGGGAAGGCACGAGCGCCTGATGCACCAAGCTCGCTCCAGCCACTTCCCAGTGAGCAGCCCAGCGCGGTGTGGTGCGGGGCTGCGAGGTGCCTTGCGGTGCGGTTCAGGATGGAAGCGGAGGCGGGCGTGCGGCCAAGCAGGGAGCAGTCTGTAAGAGTCCCGGGATTGGAGAACGCCGGGGCTGGCGCCACAGCGCGTTGCCAGGGTCCTTTCGCGGGGCCTCTGCCACCCGCCCGGGGCCCGGGGCCTTGGCCCGCGTCGGAGGGCGGCGGCAGGCAAGCAGGCAGGCTGGCAGGTAGGCATGCAGGCAGGCTGGCAGGCAGGCAAGCAGGCAGGCTCGTGCATGGGTGAAGCGCGGCACCCGCTTGGCTTGGGACGTGTGGAGCAGGCTCTTGGAGCGCCCAGCGGCAGCCGCTGGCTTGTATGGCCATACCGGCCAATAGGCGCCTGACCCCATATTATCTGGGAAGCTAAGCAGGCTCGGGCCTGGTTAGCACTTGGATGGGAGACAGCCTGGGAATACCGGGTGCTGTAGGCTTTTACCTTTTAAGCCTTTGGCCTCCTTCACGTCTCCTTTGGAGCCCGCCGCCCATCCACCCCCTCCCTGCCTGCTTCCCTGTCTCCCCAGGGAGCACCGCTGCTGGGGCCAAACACACCCCAACCACTGCCCCCTCAGCCCCTCCTGGGCCAGCAAGGCGGCCGTGCCTCGTCGGCCCTCCCCGCCTCGCCCACCCTCCCGTCCCCGCACACCCCAGGGCACTTCAAAGGGGACGCTCCCCACTCTCGGAACCAGGCCAAAACCCACTGCAGCCACGGGAAGCCAAAGCCCAGCTTTACACCTTTCCTTACACACCACCCAAACCCGCATGCGCTCTGAGGGCGGGGGAGGGGGGGTGGGGGTGGTGCGTTGTGGGCGGAACCTTAGGCTGGCGCCTAGGGGCTGGAGGGTTGGGGCTGTGTGGGTGGATACAAGAACCCAGCAGCGGGCTGGAGGGGCAGCGCGACCCCAGACTCCGCATGTGCCACAGGCCTGGGCTCCCTGGGTCCCGGACCTCTACCCTCCCTCGAGCCCTCATCCCCAGGGCCCCTGGCATTTCAGGAGGCCCAGCTAGGGCAGCGGACTCGGGCTGGTGATGTTGTCTGGGGGCGCTGGGGGCTCCGGGGTGGGTGTGCACCAGGTGGGGAGGATGGGAAGGACCGGCCCGGTGGCCGGCGGCGCTCGCCCTAGCGCTGGGGAAGAGGCGCTGAGAACCCAGCGAGGCGGGCCCGGAAGGCACGAGAGGCCTGATGCCCCAAGCTCGCTCCAGCCACTTCCCAGTGAGCAGCCCAGCGCGGTGTGGTGCGGGGCTGCGAGGTGCCTTGCGCTGCGGTTCAGGATGGAAGCGGAGGCGGGCGTGCGGCCAAGCAGGGAGCAGCCTGCAAGAGTCCCGGGATTGGAGAACGCCGGGGCTGGCGCCACAGCGCGTTGCCAGGGTCCTTTCGCGGGGCCTCTGCCACCCGCCCGGGGCCCGGGGCCTTGGCCCGCGTCGGAGGGCGGCGGGAGGCAAGGAGGCAGGCTGGCAGGTAGGCAAGCAGGCAGGCTGGCAGGCAGGCAAGCAGGCAGGCTGACAGACAGGCAAGCAGGCAGGCGCGTGTATGGGTGAAGCGTGGCACCCGCTTGGCTTGGGACGTGTGGAGCAGGCTCTTGGAGCGCCCAGCGGCAGCCACTGGCTTGTATGGCCATACCAGCCAAAAGGCGCCTGACCCCATATCATCTGGGAAGCTAAGCAGGCTCGGGCCTGGTTAGCACTTGGATGGGAGACAGCCTGGGAATACCGGGTGCTGTAGGCTTTTGCCTTTTAAGCCTTTGGCCTCCTTCATGTCTCCTTTGGAGCCCGTCGTCCATTCCCCACTCCCTGCCTGCGTCCCTGTCTTCCCAGGGAGCACCGCTCCTGGGGCCAAACAAACCTCAGCCACTTCCCCCTCAGCCCGTCCTGGGCCAGCAAGGCGGCCGTGCCTTTCCGGCCCACACCGCCCCGCCACCCCCCACCCGTCCCCGCACACCCCAGGCACTTCAAAGGGGACGCTCCCCACTCTCGAACCAGGACAAAACCCACTGCAGCCACGGGAAGCCAAAGCCCAGCTTTACACCTTTCCTTACACACCACCCAAACCAGCAAGCGCTCTGAGGGCGGAGGGGGGGGGTGTGCGGTGTGGGCGGAACCTTAGGCTGGCTCCTTGGGGCTGGAGGGTGGGGACTGAGTGGGTGGATACAAGAACCCAGCAGCGGGCTGCAGGGGCATCGCGACCCCAGACTCCGCATGTGCCACAGCCTGGGCTCCCTGGGTCCCGGACCTCTTCCCTCCCTCGAGCCCTCATCCCCAGGGCCCCTGGCATTTCAGGAGGCCCAGCTAGGGCAGGGGACTCGGGCTGGTGATGTTGTCTGGGGTCGCGGGGGCTCCGGGGTGGGTGTGCACCAGGTGGGGAGGATGGGAAGGACCGGCCCGGTGGCTGGCGGCGCTCGCCCTAGCGCTGGGGAAGAGGCGCTGAGAACCCAGCGGGACGGGCCGGGAAGGCACGAGCGCCTGATGCACCAAGCTCGCTCCAGCCACTTCCCAGTGAGCAGCCCAGCGCGGTGTGGTGCGGGGCTGCGAGGTGCCTTGCGGTGCGGTTCAGGATGGAAGCGGAGGCGGGCGTGCGGCCAAGCAGGGAGCAGTCTGTAAGAGTCCCGGGATTGGAGAACGCCGGGGCTGGCGCCACAGCGCGTTGCCAGGGTCCTTTCGCGGGGCCTCTGCCACCCGCCCGGGGCCCGGGGCCTTGGCCCGCGTCGGAGGGCGGCGGCAGGCAAGCAGGCAGGCTGGCAGGTAGGCATGCAGGCAGGCTGGCAGGCAGGCAAGCAGGCAGGCTCGTGCATGGGTGAAGCGCGGCACCCGCTTGGCTTGGGACGTGTGGAGCAGGCTCTTGGAGCGCCCAGCGGCAGCCGCTGGCTTGTATGGCCATACCGGCCAATAGGCGCCTGACCCCATATTATCTGGGAAGCTAAGCAGGCTCGGGCCTGGTTAGCACTTGGATGGGAGACAGCCTGGGAATACCGGGTGCTGTAGGCTTTTACCTTTTAAGCCTTTGGCCTCCTTCACGTCTCCTTTGGAGCCCGCCGCCCATCCACCCCCTCCCTGCCTGCTTCCCTGTCTCCCCAGGGAGCACCGCTGCTGGGGCCAAACACACCCCAACCACTGCCCCCTCAGCCCCTCCTGGGCCAGCAAGGCGGCCGTGCCTCGTCGGCCCTCCCCGCCTCGCCCACCCTCCCGTCCCCGCACACCCCAGGGCACCTCAAAGGGGACGCTCCCCACTCTCGGAACCAGGCCAAAACCCACTGCAGCCACGGGAAGCCAAAGCCCAGCTTTACACCTTTCCTTACACACCACCCAAACCCGCATGCGCTCTGAGGGCGGGGGAGGGGGGGTGGGGGTGGTGCGTTGTGGGCGGAACCTTAGGCTGGCGCCTAGGGGCTGGAGGGTTGGGGCTGTGTGGGTGGATACAAGAACCCAGCAGCGGGCTGGAGGGGCAGCGCGACCCCAGACTCCGCATGTGCCACAGGCCTGGGCTCCCTGGGTCCCGGACCTCTACCCTCCCTCGAGCCCTCATCCCCAGGGCCCCTGGCATTTCAGGAGGCCCAGCTAGGGCAGCGGACTCGGGCTGGTGATGTTGTCTGGGGGCGCTGGGGGCTCCGGGGTGGGTGTGCACCAGGTGGGGAGGATGGGAAGGACCGGCCCGGTGGCCGGCGGCGCTCGCCCTAGCGCTGGGGAAGAGGCGCTGAGAACCCAGCGAGGCGGGCCCGGAAGGCACGAGAGGCCTGATGCCCCAAGCTCGCTCCAGCCACTTCCCAGTGAGCAGCCCAGCGCGGTGTGGTGCGGGGCTGCGAGGTGCCTTGCGCTGCGGTTCAGGATGGAAGCGGAGGCGGGCGTGCGGCCAAGCAGGGAGCAGCCTGCAAGAGTCCCGGGATTGGAGAACGCCGGGGCTGGCGCCACAGCGCGTTGCCAGGGTCCTTTCGCGGGGCCTCTGCCACCCGCCCGGGGCCCGGGGCCTTGGCCCGCGTCGGAGGGCGGCGGGAGGCAAGGAGGCAGGCTGGCAGGTAGGCAAGCAGGCAGGCTGGCAGGCAGGCAAGCAGGCAGGCTGACAGACAGGCAAGCAGGCAGGCGCGTGTATGGGTGAAGCGTGGCACCCGCTTGGCTTGGGACGTGTGGAGCAGGCTCTTGGAGCGCCCAGCGGCAGCCACTGGCTTGTATGGCCATACCAGCCAAAAGGCGCCTGACCCCATATCATCTGGGAAGCTAAGCAGGCTCGGGCCTGGTTAGCACTTGGATGGGAGACAGCCTGGGAATACCGGGTGCTGTAGGCTTTTGCCTTTTAAGCCTTTGGCCTCCTTCATGTCTCCTTTGGAGCCCGTCGTCCATTCCCCACTCCCTGCCTGCGTCCCTGTCTTCCCAGGGAGCACCGCTCCTGGGGCCAAACACACCTCAGCCACTTCCCCCTCAGCCCGTCCTGGGCCAGCAAGGCGGCCGTGCCTTTCCGGCCCACACCGCCCCGCCACCCCCCACCCGTCCCCGCACACCCCAGGCACTTCAAAGGGGACGCTCCCCACTCTCGAACCAGGACAAAACCCACTGCAGCCACGGGAAGCCAAAGCCCAGCTTTACACCTTTCCTTACACACCACCCAAACCAGCAAGCGCTCTGAGGGCGGAGGGGGGGGGGTGTGCGGTGTGGGCGGAACCTTAGGCTGGCGCCTTGGGGCTGGAGGGTGGGGACTGAGTGGGTGGATACAAGAACCCAGCAGCGGGCTGCAGGGGCATCGCGACCCCAGACTCCGCATGTGCCACAGGCCTGGGCTCCCTGGGTCCCGGACCTCTTCCCTCCCTCGAGCCCTCATCCCCAGGGCCCCTGGCATTTCAGGAGGCCCAGCTAGGGCAGGGGACTCGGGCTGGTGATGTTGTCTGGGGGCGCTGGGGGCTCCGGGGTGGGTGTGCACCAGGTGGGGAGGATGGGAAGGACCGGCCCGGTGGCTGGCGGCGCTCGCCCTAGCGCTGGGGAAGAGGCGCTGAGAACCCAGCGGGACGGGCCGGGAAGGCACGAGCGGCCTGATGCACCAAGCTCGCTCCAGCCACTTCCCAGTGAGCAGCCCAGCGCGGTGTGGTGCGGGGCTGCGAGGTGCCTTGCGGTGCGGTTCAGGATGGAAGCGGAGGCGGGCGTGCGGCCAAGCAGGGAGCAGCCTGCAAGAGTCCCGGGATTGGAGAACGCCGGGGCTGGCGCCACAGCGCGTTGCCAGGGTCCTTTCGCGGGGCCTCTGCCACCCGCCCGGGGCCCGGGGCCTTGGCCCGCGTCGGAGGGCGGCGGGAGGCAAGCAGGCAGGCTGGCAGGTAGGCAAGCAGGCAGGCTGGCAGGCAGGCAAGCAGGCAGGCTGACAGACAGGCAAGCAGGCAGGCGCGTGTATGGGTGAAGCGCGGCACCCGCTTGGCTTGGGACGTGTGGAGCAGGCTCTTGGAGCGCCCAGCGGCAGCCACTGGCTTGTATGGCCATACCAGCCAAAAGGCGCCTGACCCCATATTATCTGGGAAGCTAAGCAGGCTCGGGCCTGGTTAGCACTTGGATGGGAGACAGCCTGGGAATACCGGGTGCTGTAGGCTTTTGCCTTTTAAGCCTTTGGCCTCCTTCATGTCTCCTTTGGAGCCCGTCGTCCATTCCCCACTCCCTGCCTGCGTCCCTGTCTTCCCAGGGAGCACCGCTCCTGGGGCCAAACACACCTCAGCCACTTCCCCCTCAGCCCCTCCTGGGCCAGCAAGGCGGCCGTGCCTTTCCGGCCCACACCGCCCCGCCACCCCCCACCCGTCCCCGCACACCCCAGGGCACTTCAAAGGGGACGCTCCCCACTCTCGAACCAGGACAAAACCCACTGCAGCCACGGGAAGCCAAAGCCCAGCTTTACACCTTTCCTTACACACCACCCAAACCCGCAAGCGCTCTGAGGGCGGAGGGGGGGGTGGGGGTGGTGCGGTGTGGGCGGAACCTTAGGCTGGCGCCTTGGGGCTGGAGGGTTGGGGCTGAGTGGGTGGATACAAGAACCCAGCAGCGGGCTGGAGGGGCATCGCGACCCCAGACTCCGCATGTGCCACAGGCCTGGGCTCCCTGGGTCCCGGACCTCTACCCTCCCTCGAGCCCTCATCCCCAGGGCCCCTGGCATTTCAGGAGGCCCAGCTAGGGCAGCGGACTCGGGCTGGTGATGTTGTCTGGGGGCGCTGGGGGCTCCGGGGTGGGTGTGCACCAGGTGGGGAGGATGGGAAGGACCGGCCCGGTGGCCGGCGGCGCTCGCCCTAGCGCTGGGGAAGAGGCGCTGAGAACCCAGCGAGGCGGGCCCGGAAGGCACGAGAGGCCTGATGCCCCAAGCTCGCTCCAGCCACTTCCCAGTGAGCAGCCCAGCGCGGTGTGGTGCGGGGCTGCGAGGTGCCTTGCGGTGCGGTTCAGGATGGAAGCGGAGGCGGGCGTGCGGCCAAGCAGGGAGCAGCCTGCAAGAGTCCCGGGATTGGAGAACGCCGGGGCTGGCGCCACAGCGCGTTGCCAGGGTCCTTTCGCGGGGCCTCTGCCACCCGCCCGGGGCCCGGGGCCTTGGCCCGCGTCGGAGGGCGGCGGGAGGCAAGGAGGCAGGCTGGCAGGTAGGCAAGCAGGCAGGCTGGCAGGCAGGCAAGCAGGCAGGCTGACAGACAGGCAAGCAAGCAGGCGCGTGTATGGGTGAAGCGCGGCACCCGCTTGGCTTGGGACGTGTGGAGCAGGCTCTTGGAGCGCCCAGCGGCAGCCGCTGGCTTGTATGGCCATACCAGCCAAAAGGCGCCTGACCCCATATTATCTGGGAAGCTAAGCAGGCTCGGGCCTGGTTAGCACTTGGATGGGAGACAGCCTGGGAATACCGGGTGCTGTAGGCTTTTGCCTTTTAAGCCTTTGGCCTCCTTCATGTCTCCTTTGGAGCCCGTCGTCCATTCCCCACTCCCTGCCTGCGTCCCTGTCTTCCCAGGGAGCACCGCTCCTGGGGCCAAACACACCTCAGCCACTTCCCCCTCAGCCCCTCCTGGGCCAGCAAGGCGGCCGTGCCTATCTGGCCCGTCCCGCCCCGCCACCCCCCACCCGTCCCCACACACCCCAGGCACTTCAAAGGGGACGCTCCCCACTCTCGAACCAGGACAAAACCCACTGCAGCCACGGGAAGCCAAAGCCCAGCTTTACACCTTTCCTTACACACCACCCAAACCCGCAAGCGCTCTGAGGGCGGAGGGGGGGGTGGTGCGGTGTGGGCGGAACCTTAGGCTGGCGCCTAGGGGCTGGAGGGTTGGGGCTGTGTGGGTGGATACAAGAACCCAGCAGCGGGCTGGAGGGGCAGCGCGACACCAGACTCCGCATGTGCCACAGCCTGGGCTCCGTGGGTCCTGGAACTCTTCCCTCCCTCGAGCCCTCATCCCCAGGGCCCCTTGCATTTCAGTAGGCCCAGCTAGGGCAGCGGACTCGGGCTGGTGATGTTGTCTGGGGGCGCTGGGGGCTCCAACATTCGGAACCCCTACCCAGACCCCAACCCCGCCCTCTCTTCCTCCTCCCTACACCTGTGGGTTGTGTGCAGGGAAATTGCAAAGCTGGGGAGTGGCGTCCAGCCAGAACAGAAACATTTGGCCTGATAAAGGAGCGGGTACCAGGGAGCATGCCCCATCTGACTAGCGGTGGGATGTGCCAGCCACGCCTGACAGGGCCGGAGCAGGCCAGGACACCTTGCTGGCCCGGGAGGGGCTGAGGGAGCAGTGGCTGGGGTGTTTTTCCCCAGGAGCCAAGATCCTTCAGGAGAGAGGGACACAAGAGGGGCGGCGGGCGCCAAAGGAGTGGTGACAGAGGCCACAGGTTTAAAAGGCAAAAGGCTACAGCACCCGGTATTCTCAGGCCGTCTCCCATGCAAGTGGGAACCAGTCCCGACCCTGCTTACCTTCCCAGAAAAGACGGGGTCGGGCGCGTTCTGGCCGGTAAGGCCAAACAGGAAAGTGGCTGCGGCTGGGCGCTTCAAGAGCCTGCTCCACGCGTCCCAAGCCAAGCGGGTGCCGCGCTTCACCCATGCACGCGCCTGCCTGCTTGCCTGCCTGCCAGGTTGCCTGCTTGCCTGCCACGGCCCTCCGCCGCGGGCCAAGGCCCCGGGCCCCGGGCGGGTGGCCGAGGCCGTGCAACCGGACCCTGGCAACGAGCTGTGGAGCAAGCCCCGGCGTTCTGCAATCCCGGGACTCTTGCAGGCTGCTCCAGGCTTGGCCGCACGCCCGCCTCCGCTTCCATCCTGAACCGCGCCGCAAGGCACCTGGCAGGCCCGCACCACACCACGCTGGGCTGCTCCCTGGGAAGTGGATGCAGAGAGCTTATAGCATCAGGCCGCTCGTGCCTTCCGGGCCCACCCGGCCGGGGCTCTCAGCGCCTCTTCCGCAGCCCTAGGGCGAGCGCAGCCAGCCACCAGGCCTTTCCCTCCCGTCTGCCCCACCTGGTGCAAACCCACCCCGGAGTCCCCACCGCCCCCAGACAACATCAGCAGCCCGAATCCGCTGCCCTAGCTGGGCCTCCTGAAATGCCAGGGGCCCTGGGGATGAGGGCTCGAGGGAGGGAAGAGGTCCAGGACCCAGGGAGCCCAGGCCTGTGGCGGATGCGGAGTCTGGGGTCGCGCTGACCCTCCAGCCCCCTCCTGGGTTCTTGTATCAGCCCACCCAGCCCCCACCCTCCAGCCCCCAGGCGCCAGTCGCCGGTTCCCCCCACACACCGCACCCCACCCACCCCCCACCTCCCTACCCCCCTCGGAGCGGGTGCGGGTTTGGGTGGTGTGTCAGGAAAGGTGCAAAGCTGGGCCGTGGCTTCCAGTCGCTGCAGTGGGATTTGGCCGGGTTCCGGGAGTGGAGAGCGTGCCCCTTGGAAGCGCCCTGGGGTGTGCGGGCACGGGAGGGCGAGGCGGGGCGTGGCCGGCCAGGCAGGGCCGCCTTGCTGGCCCGGGAGGGCCTGAGGGAGCAGTGGCTGGCGTGTGTTTGGCCCCAGCAGCGCAGCTCCCTGGGGAGACAGGGTCGCAGGCAGGGAGGGGGGAGGGGCGGCGGGCGCCAAAGGAGAGGTGATGGAGGCCACAGGCTTAAAAGGCAAAAGGCTCCAGCACCCGGTATTCCCAGGCCGTCTCCCATGCAAGTGGGAACCAGCCCCGACCCTGCTTCGCTTCCCAGAAAAGACGGGGTCGGGCGCGTTTCTGGCCGGTAAGGCCGAACAGGCCAGTGGCTGCGGCTGGGAGCTTCAAGAGCCTGCTCCACGCGTCCCAAGCCAAGCGGGTGCCGCGCTTCACCCATGCACGCGCCTGCCTGCTTGCCTGCCCGCTTGCCTGCCTGCCAGCTTGCCTGGTTGCCTGCCGCCGCCCTCCACCACGGGCCAAGGCCCCGGGCCCCGGGCGGGTGGCAGAGGCCGCGCAACCGGACCCTGGCAACGCGCTGTGGCGCAAGCCCCGGCGTTCTGCAATCCCGGGACTCTTGCAGGCTGCTCCAGGCTTGGCCGCACGCCCGCCTCCGCTTCCATCCTGAACCGCGCCGCAAGGCACCTCGCAGGCCCGCACCACACCACGCTGGGCTGCTCCCTGGGAAGTGGGGGCAGCGAGCTTGGAGCATCAGGCCGCTCGTGCCTTCAGGGCCCGCCCGGCAGGGGCTCTCAGCGCCTCTTCCGCAGCCCTAGGGCGAGCGCAGCCAGCCACCAGGCCGTTCCCTCCCGTCTGCCCCACCTGGTGCAAACCCACCCCGGAGTCCCCACCGCCCCCAGACAACATCAGCAGCCCGAATCCGCTGCCCTAGCTGGGCCTCCTGAAATGCCAGGGGCCCTGGGGATGAGGGCTCGAGGGAGGGAAGATATCCAGGACCCAGGGAGCCCAGGCCTGTGGCGGATGCGAGTCGGGTTTTGCCCTGCCCCTCTGGCCCGCTCCTGGGTTCTTGTATCCACCCACCCAGCCCCCACCCTCCAGCCCCCAGGCGCCAGCCTCCGGTTCCGCACACACCGCACCCCCACCTCGGAGGGGGTGAGGGTTTGGGTGGTGTGTCAGGAAAGGTGCAAAGCTGGGCCGTGGCTTCCAGTCGCTGCAGTGGGATTTGGCCGGGTTCCAGGAGTGGAGAGCATGCCCCTTCGAAGTGCCCTGGGGTTTGGGGGCACGGGGGGTGGGGGGCGAGTCGGGTCCGGGCCGGCCAGGCAGGGCCGCCTTGCTGGCCCGGGAGGGCCTGAGGGAGCAGTGGCTGGGTTGTGTTTGGCCCCAGTAGCGCAGCTTCCTGAGGAGACAGGTTAGCCGGCAGGGAGGGGGGAGGGGCGGCGGGCGCCAAAGGAGAGGTGATGCAGGGCGCCAACTCACAAAGCGACACCGGCTGAGCCACCCAGGTACCCCGAGGATGCTACTTTTCTGTTTGTTTGGAAAATGAGGATTTCGCCTGGTTTTTGTGTCTGGAGCATGTTAATGTGTCGTCCGCTAATTCTTTCCCTGTTTTCCCTCTGAAATACCTGCTGTAGGCCGTGGCCCAGAAGGAAGACATGCAAGACAGGATCACTACCCTTGAGAAGCGCTGCCTCAGGGCACAGCACAAAGCCTCCTCTCTGCACGACCTCAAAGATAACCTTGAAAACGAATCCCAAAGAAGGACTCTCTGCATCGACAGGTCATTGGTTTCGTTCAACATCATTCCACTTTTATTAATTACAAGTCAAGTTAAGGACCAAGTGTCAATGTCAAGGTTTTAGGATCTTAGAATCTTGTGTTGACCAGCGGGGTTACTTCAACGTCCAGGGTTTAATTCTTTCGAATTTTATGAAGCATGTTATGGGGCTCCCCTCCTTGATTCCTTCTTTGTCTTGTCTTACATGCACGTTACTCTGTTGCCTGTTAGCACTGTTTCCAAAGGAGCAGGGAGTGGCCGGGAATGTGTAGGCAGCTGGCCATTTTGGTTAGTACCTGAGATCGGGGGGAATGGCCGGGGCAGAAGCACAGTCTGGCGTGAGGATGTGAGACCCTGTGCTTTGGGAAGCCGCACGTCTCTTCCTTGGTTGTCTCAGGTCATCCGGCATTGAACAGGAAAACCACATCCAGCTTCTTGGAAACAGAGTGAGCTTTGTCTGGTGTGTTTGTCAAATGTGTCAGTCGACCCAAAATGATAATGAAAGTGGAATACTAGGAAGCCATTAAAACGACTTCGAGGAATGCTGTTTGAGAGCACGTAACATGTTCCAAATCATGAGTGTAAAGGGCAGATCGCAAAATACTATGTGTAAAGCATGTGATTTATTTTGGAGGGTTTTAAAGCATGATACGTGGTCTGTATATACACACAGAGCTATATGCACACAGAAGATGGAAGGAGTCTGTGGGAACAAATGTTAACCTTGCAAAAACCTCACCTTGTACATTATTTTTAAAGTGACTTTATAGGGGCACCTGGGTGGCGCAGTTGGTTAAGCGTCCGACTTCAGCCAGGTCATGATCTCGCGGTCCGTGAGTTCGAGCCCCGCGTCGGGCTCTGGGCTGATGGCTCAGAGCCTGGAGCCTGTTTCCGATTCTGTGTCTCCCTCTCTCTCTGACCCTCCCCGGTTCATGCTCTGTCTCTCTCTGTCCCAAAAATAAATAAACGTTGAAAAAACTTTTTAAATGACTTTAAATATTTTTAATGCGTATTTATTTTTGAGAGAGGGAGCCAGAGTGAGAGAGAGAGAGTGAGCGAGCATGAGCAGTGGAGGGCCAGGGAGGGGGGGAGAGGGAGACACAGAATCCAAAGCAGGCTCCAGGCTCTGAGCTGTTATCACAGAGCACGAGGCGGGGTTGACCCCATGAGCTATGAGATCATGACCTGAGCCGAAGGTGGACGCTTAACCGACTGAGCCACCTCGGCTTCCCTAAAAGTCTTTTAACAAAAAATCTCATGTGTAATTTTTCCACGTTGAAGTTTTCCACGTTTTTGGTCAAGAGGGAGAGTGTTTTTGTTGAATACTGGTACACTTCCAAAAAGAACTCAACTGGCATCAGGCATGCTCTCAGAAGCTCTGTGCTGGTTGATGTGCCCACCTCAGAATGTCCTATGTAGCGAGCCCTCGGACCGCAGTATAAATATGTTTACGAAGGGTTAGGACCTCACCCTTCTCTCCTTAACTGGTCAGGAAGAACGAGCAAGCTCCTCCAGAAGATGGGTTTTCTTTAATGTGTGGGAACTTTGTCTTTGGAAAGACTTCTTTGAAGATACTGAAGAAGAGCAAAGAGTTTGGCAAGACATGTTTTGCGTAGTGAAAGGAGGACCAAGGCCGTGCATGGGTGACTCCTTGCAGAAAGGAAAGGTTTACTCTGAAACACCTGCCAAACTGTTGGCTTCGGTCAGAACTAACAGTAGATCTCTGCATTCAGATTTTGTTTCACTTTAATAAAAATGGAAACGGAGAGAAGACTTGCTACACTTTGATGCTTTGCCTTCATTTCCTAGACTGTGGATCAAAACCGCCAGTTGCAAGAGCGCCTGGAGGTGGCGGAGCGGAAGCTGCAGCCGACCCCGAGGAAGGCCAAGTCGCTGCCCGAGGTGGAAGCCGAGCCGGCCCAGAGGGTGGCCACCCTCTGCAAGGTGGGGCCCCCGTTTCCTTCTGGGTCCCATGGTGGGAATGTCATTTTCATGGCGGTCCGTTCTTGTATCTCATTTCTCACCGGTAACGTCGGCGTGCCAAAGTCCGCGAACCAGCTGAGATCTGTTTTTGGTGCTACTTTGTCTGAGATTGGAATGCTTTTCAAACGGCAGGCATCATCCCCAGTTTTGTTCCCTCCGGTTTTGTCCGACGTGTGCTGTTTGCCGTTGGCTGCATCTAAGACTCACTGCTTTTCAGACTTAAGTCAGCGACTCAAAGCTCAAGATAGTAGCCTTGGGCAAGAGAAGGACAGGGGTGCCTGGCCGGCTCAGTCAGTGGAGCTTGGGACTCTTGATCTCAGGGTCATGAGTCTGAGCTCCCCGTTGGGTGTAGAGCTTACCGAAGGAAAAAAAAAAAGCAAAGAAAGCATAGAATTTTTCCGAGAAATGAGAAAATCCTATCCTCTTTTAAACACAATCGTGTTTATTTAAAAAATTCTTAAATGTTCATTTATTTGACACAGACAGAGAGGGCGAGCATGGGCACATACATGAGCAGGGGAGGGGCAGAAAGAAGGAGATAGAATGCCAAGTAGGCTCCATGCTATCGGCACAGAGCCTGACCCAGGGCTCGAACGCCCAAACCTTGAGTTCATGACCTGAGCTGAAGCCAAGAGTCAGAACCCGACTGACTGAGCCACCCAGACACCCCTTTAAGAAATAAATCTTTAAGGATTTCACTCGGGGGTTCCACAAATAGAGTCGAGGAACATGCCAGACACAGTCCCTGCCCTCCCAGTTCTCACAGCCCTCACCACCCACGGAGGAAGGCAGCAGTTGAAGAGGTAGTTTCCAGACATGATATAGTCGGTGCTGGGATCGAGTGATGCACACAGGACGAGGGAGCACATGACTGGGCAGCCAGTCAGTCCTTCCAGAACCGGGGCTGAGGGAACCTGTAGCAGGGCGCCTGTCGGTGCTTCTGTGTTACTGGTTCCAATGCAGTGAGGGTCCCAGTGGGAAGGGGGGTGGGTTCGTCACGGGATAATGGCCCTCAAGGCTGCCATCAAGTCAGGCAGGCAGCATTGGGCACAGCGTGTGTTGTGGGGCAGCCAGCTCTTCTGACCCCACTGTCGCCCACAGGCCGAACACAGGCGTGACAACATCGAGGAAAGGCTGCGCCAGATGGAGGCCCAGCTGGAGGAAAAGAACCAAGAACTGCAGCGGGTACGAGTCCGGGAGGAGCAGCCGTGCAGCTGGCAGTGGTTGAGGATGAGGCGCAGGCTGGGGGTGTGGGGGTAGGGAGTGGTCCCTTGTTTCCTACTTCTCCCCACTTGGACGCTAGGCCCCTTCTCGATCCCATCAGGGGTACAGTGCACTCTTGTGCGAGTTGGATTCTAGTGAACACTCCTAGCATACGGACAATGTTCTCTGGATGCAAGGGCCCCATAGGCAGTGCCGCCTAGGGGTGGAGGCACCCGCACAGCCCACCGTGCCCACCAGCTCATTAGCAGCTACTCACGGTTGACGCGGGACCTCGTGGGTGTCCCTTGGCCAAAGCGGAGGTACTGGCCTGGGGTAGGGCAGCCTAGAGGAGGGGTCTCCTTCCTTAGGACATGACACTGAGGTCCTGAAATCAGGTCACGGGCCTGACCTTGGTCCCCACATCCTGAATTTCTACTTGAGATGTAAAGGCACAGGTCGGGGTAGATGTTCCTAAGAAGAGGAATAGCATCATCGAGCCTTGACGAAAGGGAGGCCCCTGTCCCTTGAATCCCCTGAGATTTTTCCCTGCGGGAGCTGGTCGGACGTCAACATGAAACACCCAGGAGACAGAGCAGGCAGCAGCCTCCCCAACTTGGGACGTCCATCCAAGGCCATCAGGTTTTGTTTTCACCAGAAAACTCAAAACACTCACCCTTAACTTACACCAGAAACTCGTGTGCTTGGCCCTCAGGGTCAGAGAATAAAACATGAGTTTCTGCGGAGTGAAGCTTCTGATGCCAGCGTGACGGCTCGGTTGGCCGACCCCAGCCCGCCATGACACATGCACACAAGCGAGCACAACCAGACGCTAGCCTCTTGGGCCGAGAATTCGACCTCACCTACTTAGAGAAGCACTTCATTGCTGTTAGGACTGCATGGTAGTTTGGAGGGACAGGTGTTGAGATAAGGATTCTATTATAACTGAGACAATTGCAAGGACACTTTTAAGCTGCTTTGCTTGAAAAATACTTGGGTGCTGATCCCTTCTTGTGGGGTGGCCAGGGTCTTTTCCAAGTGATGGCCGTTGCTGCGTGTGAGGTGTGGTGGTCGTGCTTTCTGTTGCCTGCTCCCAAGGAAAGAGGTGCCAGCAGGTGTGGCTTAGAGATGAGGAAGCCCGAACTTGGAGGGACTGTCCATTGCCTAGCCTGCGGGTGTGTCCTGTGGGCTCTTCCTCCTCCCTGGGGCCCCGACTGCAGGGCACATGTGTACTCCGTACCCCACGGCCCTGCGCCCGGCAGGAGCCCCTGAATCCTGCCGGCCTGTCCTCGCCGCTTCTGTTTTAGGTTAATTCAGGATATGCTGTAGAAACAAGTTTTTAAACCATAAAATTGATGAGTGTTCGTTAAAACACAGACCTGTGAACTTTGCGGTTACGTTCAGAAATTACTGGAGGTAATTAGTTATGAATTTGTAATACAAGTTTCCATTACAAAACGTTCAGGAGATGTGTGAATTTCACGAAAAACAGGTGAAAGTCTTTCTCACCACTGAATCTTCCCAAAGGGGATTTTTTTTTTATCTTTGGGTTTTGTCAATGGATTCATTTCTTTCCCCCTGAGGCCAGATCCGAGCTTCTGTTTCTGCCCCGGAATATTCCTCCTCCTGTGTGTAGATAAGCTGATCCCCTTAAGAATATGCTCTTTCCTGCATGTACATCTGCCTCCTGAGCCCACCTGAGCTAATAATGAGGATATTCTTGAGGGCCCATGCGTGTTTTGTTTCCCAGAAACAAAGGGACCTGCTAAGTGATGACCCCTGGGAAGCAGGTTCCTGCGTTTCTGTGCCCCACTAGGTCGGTGCTGGCAGTGACGCACAAGCACGCCAAAGAGTGCCGTTCAAAGGGGCAGCCGAGGTTGCCGTGCGTGTGGGTCACACTGCTGGCCATTCGCACGTCTGAGCCAGTGTTCGCACTTTTGCTTGAAGCCTGCATCTTCTCTTTCAGGTAAGGCAGAGAGAAAAACTGAAGGAAGAGACTAACAAACATTTGTCGGGCACTATTGACCAGCTCGTTTCCGAATCTGACAAGCGTCTGCAGCATCATCTTAAGGAGAGAATGGCTGCTGCGGAAGATAAGGTAGGACATGAGAGACAGCGGCCTGAGTGCCCCCGTCCTCACAGAGGAGACGCTCACGTTGTGATCCTGAGGAGCAGCGTGGAGCAGAGGCTAACAGCCACTGCAGAAAGTAGAAATGATTCTTTCACGCGGAAAAACTACAGGCTGTTACCCACTGCCTGCGTTAAGTTCCCAGTGTCCTGTCCCTGCCCGACGTATGTGTGCAGGAAGGTGCGTCTCACTGTGTAGAAGTGGAGTATGGTCTGGGGAGGGCCCGAGAGTAAGTATTTTAGGCTTTTCCTAACTGAGACGTAAGGAGTAAGCTAACTTCATGCTAATCAAAGAAGGGTACAGAAACAGCCATAGGCAGTATATAACTAAGGGGAGGGGCCGGGTGCCGATAACCCTTTGTTGATAGGACCCGGCGGTGGCTGGATGTGGTCGGCAGGCCCTCGTTTGCCACCCCTGTGCTGGAACCTTCAGCCTGGTTCTTGTCTGGGGAGCTAATTTCTACCTCTTTTGTCCAGATGGACCGGTAGGAGAGCGCAGTTCTGTCAAGCATTTAACCAGCTGAAAACAGAGTTTCTCCTGTTCCATCTCCTGCCTTCCCTCTTTTCATCTGGGTTGCAAAGAGTCGAAGCCTGGACTCTTACACCATCATAACGGATACACTTGAGGTGTAACGGGAGGGAAGCAGTATCATAGCATCTCTGTGAGAGAAGCACTGGTGGGGACAGTTGGATGCGGACCTGATACTACCGGTTCTGGTGACACCTGTGTCCCTGCAGATGAGCCCAGAATCTTCCCTAAGATTGGCACTTGGAGACACCAGTGAGCAATGCTAATTACACGACACACTTGTTTTGGGTAAAACCCATTATGAGGTGCGTTATTATACCCCACGTGAGATTCTACCTTGATCACTGGGGCCAGCCTTTCGGTAGAAAGTTGTATGTGAGATTGGAAGTATATGTACGAAACTTAGGTCAGGTTTCCCAAGTGACTGAGGCATCACAGACCCTAAAAGCTAGTACAAACCAGTGTACCTGCTGCAAGTGAACTTAGGAACTTGTCATACTTACAGTCAGACAGTGATCCGGGAAGAAATTGTACATGGACAAAGTATGAGTAAAGGCTGTTACTGCAGTTTCACAGACAGCATTTCACTGTGTGGTCATGTGACCCTGTTCGTTGGTATGGCCATCCGCTCCATGCCTTGTCTGTGGTGTGGCGTTATTGTAAAGAGAAACGTCGGCATGCTCTAGCATGTGGAACGTTTGAAAGAATCAACACTAAAGGACTGTCAGTACCTTTCTCAGAAGTCTCTGTTAGGAGAAGTTGGCAATCTGAAAAAACAGTTACAAGAAACGCAACGTGAGAAGGTATTTGCATCTCTCAATCATTCAGTGATCGGTTGAGACTGGAAAGGAGCAGGTGACCTCTGGGGCTCACACTTCCTCCAAGGCGAGCCACCACTGTGCTTTCGAGCGGCCCCACGCTCGCAAGTCTGAATGGCACGCATGTGGTGGAGTTGGAGCCAAGCAGCCTATGGGGTTCAGATTTCTGAGTCCCTTCGGGGGTTCACTCGAAAGCTAAAATGTTCACGTAAACCTTTCGTTGAGTGCAGCGTTGCCCAGCAGGAAGGTAACAGGTGACACGGGTGTCATCCCAAGGGTTCTCGAGGCCGCATTTGAAATGGTCAAACAGACGGGTGATGTTAGTTTTCATGCAGCCCGATGCAGGCAACATGTTATTGTATCATGTAAATAGTGTAGACATGAAGGAGCTACTCTACAATGTTTTTCCACATTCAGTCCTTGCAACCCACGGGGCATCTCACAGTGCCATCCCCTGTGGTCGGGACCAGCCCCATTTTGGGCGCTCAGTTAGCCACGTGCGGCGGTGTCTCCGGCCTGGGACGGCACTGCCTAGGGGCTAGTTGTGTGACCGAAGCTCCTCGTCGGTTTGCTCCCTGGTGCTGTGTGTGCAGACGTGAGGCTGGGGTGCAGAGGGTCCACGACGGAGCACGTGCCTATTGCACAGAAGGGCTATTCCCCCACCGCCCAGAAAGTCCTGCTCCTCTCTACACAATTAGGAAGAAGTCTTAGTGGCTCAGTGTTTCTCCTCTGTAACCTTGCTATGCCTGAGACCTAACTGTTCAGTAGGGTTTAGGACGTTCACGTGGGATCCGGGTGTTTACTGGAGGACTCGTGGAGAGAATGGTCTTGGGGTTTGTAACTGCTGAATTTACCCATCGTGGTTATGATGGTCAGCATTTCAGCACACTTGATGCAAGTAGTGTTTTCCATTTGTTCCTGAATTCTAATGAACCTACAGTGTTGTATCAGTTTCAAGTGGACAGCATACCGTTTCAACAATTGCACACGTGACTCTGTGCTCGTCACCATCACTGTGGTCACCGTGTGTCACCATACAGAGTCCTTAGGGTATCACGGACCGTATTCCCTGTACTGTGCTTTTCATCCCCGAGACGGCCTTATTTGATATCTGGATGCTGATGCCTCGTAATCACCATCATCTCTTTTGCCCACCGCCCCTACTCTCCTCTCCTCTGGCCACTACCAGTTTGTGCTCTGTGTTGAACGGACTCTTGATGCAAAGACTAGTTAACCTTGCTTGCAGTGAGTGTCGTCATTTGCTGCTTTGCAGGAACACCTTCTACGAAAAATGGAAGCACAGAGGGCCGTATTAAAGCGGGCAAGAGTGAGAGGCTCTTCGCTTCACCACGGGTATGACACTTCCCGGTTCACAGATCTGTTTGAGATGCGGCTGGGGGTGGCTTCCCTCTGTCACCAGTATGACCTGAACCAGCTCATGGTTCCAAAGTAGAACCGTGGGTGTGCTATGGTATGACCCGAACCGGATCAGAGTTACACACAATAACCCTGAGTGTGTTGTAGTCTGACGCGATCCATTTTCCAGGGACCGGCTAACTGATGATGGGGCGGGGCTGGGGGGGACACTGCCCTTCACCGTGCCTAACATGAACCACCTCACAAACACCTATGTTGGCACCTGCTGTGTATCTTCCAGAGGAATCCTTTGGCCGAATGGGCAGAGTGACTGGATGTAGCTCAGGGAGCCGGTAGCTTAGTAGTTGGCAAGAGGGAGAAGTACAACCTCATTCCAGAGGTTAGGTTTGGAATCTCAGGAGACCGGGAGGCATGACAGAGCTCGCAGCCATGGGAGGAGGAGTGGAAGTTAGGGCAAGTTCTGTTCGTGTTTGGGTGGGTTTCTTTGCAGCCTCCCTCCACCGAGTGTGGCAGTGATGGTGTGGGGCTAGGAGGGGTCCAGCGTGCCAGGTTCGGCCCAGCATCCCTGGAAGCTATGGTCCCTTCCGTAATGCCAGTGGGGTCACCATGGGAGTGTACACGTGGCCATGGTTGTGAAGGTCACCTTGACATTGGTGGGGTTAGCGCAGTGCTCGCAGTTTCTTATATGTTTGAAAAGACTGGAGAATGAAATGTAATCGCTGTAACTCTGTTGGTCCGTTGGTGAGTCGCCTGTGAGGGAGTGGGTCAGCCGGCTTGTGAGCTGCGTCCTACAGACAGTACTTGTCAGCAAGGTATTAAAAGGTTTGCTTGCTTCTTTGTAGGAAATGGGTACCATGTGAGAGTCATTCTGGTGTGACAGTGCCTCGAGTAGCTGACTGGGCCCCCTTAGGTGCAGGAAGGAGGCTCCTGCTCCAAAGGTTGGCCCACTCAGACCTCACTGGGGTCTGTGCGGCTGCCGATGCGGGCTCTCGGGAGAGTCGAGGGTGTGCTGTGGCTGTCTTTGTTGAGCCTGCTTGTAGGAGAGAGAAGTCAGTGCAGGTAGAGTCACAAGCGGCCCTCCTTGTCCACGGAACTACTGGTGGCACAGCGAATGTGTGTCCGGAGAGAGAAGCACCCAGGAAGATCCGGGCACAGAGCAGCCTCTTGGTTGGCTGACGGAGATCTTCGCCAGCAAGACACCAGTGTGCTGAGCGTCACCATTCCAGGGCTTGAAGACGGGTATGTGTGAGGAGGCCAAGGGAGCAAACAGTGGATGCGGTGCAGGCCACTCGAGTGCATGTTGGAGTTCTGAAGGGAAGGGGCTGTGCAGGCCCCTGGAGGGTGGCACCCTGGGGCAGTTGCCATAAGAGGGACGTCCACGCCCGTCACCCGCCTGAGGTGAGCTGGCCAAGGAGAAAGATAGAGAGGATCGCAGTGCTCCCGTGGTTGCGGAGGCTTTGGCCGCGGTCACAGGTGGCCTTGTGGTCAGAAGACCCCGGGCAGGAGACCGCCTGAGGAACAGGGTCTGTTTGAAGCCGTCTCCCAAAGTGCTCTCTCGTGTGGTGGCAGAAGAGAGGCTGCTGGGAGCTGTGTCGCCGTGAGCGGCCAGAGGCCGTGGGGACGAGACTGAGAAGGTGGCAGGCAGGCTGGACAGCTGAGCCCTCCTGGCACGACCTCACAGCCACGTCTTCTGTTTGTGTTGTCCTCTAGCAAGATGACATGGTCTGGGTTGCAGAGGAAAAGAAAGGTGTCAGACCCACTTCCACACGCAGGCGGGGCAGATGGGAGAGAGCTCTGGGATAGGACTGGGTGCAGGGTGGTGGGGTCGGGAGCCAGGGAGCCTGAGATAGGGTGTCAGAGTCAGGGGACACACGCGCTCCTCGGTGGAGCCATGAACCATGCCAGGTCCCATGCGGGGTGGCGTGTGTGGCTCTCCCCGATTGGCGATGTGTCGTGGCCCCACAGCGGTGAAGCTAGACCACCTGAGCTCAGGTGAGCAGTTGTTCTGTGAATGGGGGGACCAGAGGAGGGGAAGATGGTTTTGGCCAGCGGGCAGTCACGACTTGGCTGTCTTAGAAGCGATCAGTACCCTGAGGCAGCACGTGTCAATGACGTTTCTTGAAAGGCCGCAGAGAAGAGCTTGAAGCACCACAGAGGAGACGCCCTGTCGTGGTGGCTCTTTCTCCAGGCCACAAGGGGTGACGCCAGGGGCCCCTCTTTAGTTGATGTGAATCAGATGGGCGTGTTCTGTCTCCCGAGACCATAAGGATTGGTGAAATGGAAGGCAGCCTCTCTTCTTTTCCAGAGAGCTAGGCGCCACTGAACTCCCGTGCAGGGTT
Source organism: Prionailurus bengalensis (assembly GCF_016509475.1). NCBI lineage: Eukaryota > Metazoa > Chordata > Mammalia > Carnivora > Felidae > Prionailurus > Prionailurus bengalensis. The sequence goes on along the minus strand of NW_025091203.1, from coordinate 39,367 downwards.
CAAGTGTGGAGGGTGAGCCCGTGGCTGAGGCCGGGCACATGGGCTGGCGGGTCCTCCTTCACAGCTGCTGCCCAGAGCTTCGTGCCCAGAGCCTTTGCTGAGGGGAGCAGCTGACAGCCCAATTAAGTGTCTCTGCCCTAGGGGCTCAGGGCTCCATGGGACTTTTCTGGAGACTTCTGTGGCCAAGGGGGACATTTTTCTGTTAGTCTAACTGCACAGAGGCCAGAGATGCTTTTGCCTCTGAAACACCGGGCGCATTGCCACCTCCTGTGTACGGGAGCTGCGAGGTGTGGTTCCCGAGGATCCTGCCGCAGATGCCCCTGGGGTGCCCGATAGTGGCTGGTGGAGGAAAACCTGGGGTCACCTGGCATCACAGCAAGGGCCTTGGCACACGTGGGCTGATGGCAGGTGAAGGCCAGAGGGACGTACAGGAGTGCTTTCCGGTCAGTTGGGCAGGAGGTGGTGCAGACACACAGGACGACAGCTTGACTGGGGGCAGGCGCTGCTCCACCTCGGGGACGTCTGGGCCGCAGGGATGCGTTGCACCTGCTGGGCCCGGGAGACCCTGTCTCCACAGGGCCCGGCTAGCGGGCTTGCACTGGAGCCAGGGGCAAGGATACCTTCCTTGGAGACCTTTTTCTGTGACCTCATTTTCCCAATTGATGGGACGGGGCCTTGAGCCAGGGAAGAACTCAGTGGGCTCTGTGATACACTGGAGAGCAAGCAAGGCATGTGGCCACTCTTCAGTGGCCCTAGTGCCTACAAGGTCTGGAGTGGGGTTCCTCGCATCCACAGTGGGCCCACAGGGCCCCTTCCCGCTAGAGGCTCTTTCCCCTTCAGTCCCCGGACTTGTCCATTGGTTTCTCTTTCCGTCTGCCTCAATCTAGTCTCCTTCTCAGAACTCATAATAAGGATCATGACTGGCACACTCAGTTGTACTTCAGTTGAAATGCCGTTATTTCTGTTACTGCTCACAATTCCGTAGGAACCCTCAGGCTTTTGGTTCCCTGGGCATGGAAATTTGTAGAAACTGTTCAACAGTGGTCTGATTTGAATGTCCCTATGTTTGAAGTGTATAAAAGTGTTTTACAATAACTTGGATAGTTGCCACCTGGCCATGTGCAATTTGATACTGAAAGTAGACCTTTTGCTCCTGGAACCATGCTGGGAAAATTCTGTCCCTTAGATGTTGCTGATGTGTTTTCTTTCACATCCTTATACTTTCTGTAACGAAAACAGTAAGATTCGTGGTAGTGCCTTCTGGTTCTCCCACCCTGAAATGTGCTCCCCGAAATGTGTATTTTTGTAAGTTCAGAGGTAACAAAAAGTGTGGGTTGGCTGCTTTCTGCGTGGAGCCTGCTTTGGGTCCTCTTCCTCCTTTCTCTCTGCCCCTTTCTCCTCATACACACTCGTTCTCTCTCTCTCTCTCTCTCTCTCTCTCTCAAACTCTAAAAAAAGGGGTGACTGGGTGGCTCAGTCAGTGAAGCATGTGAGTCTTGGTTTCGGCACAGGTCATGTTCTCACACTTGGTGAATGTGAGCCTTGCATTGGGCGCAGAGGTGACAGTGGGGAGTTTGCTTAGGATTCTCTCTCCCCCGAACTCTCTGCCCCTGCTCCACTCTTGCTGTTTCTGTCTCTTTCAAAAATGAAAGAAAACCAATAAAAAATAAATAAACAAACCAATTAGCTATTGAGGAACCAGTAGTTTCACAGAGGTGAGGAGTTTGGTTTCTTTCATTTTTGCTATTTGACACTGATAGTTTTCAGAAATGTTTTGGACATCATAACACGCTGGCTGCAGCCTGGGAATAGAGCCTGTAAGTTGTGTTTTGGGGGTAGCTGGATATCTCACTGCAATCCAGGGCCCTGTGGTCTGGGGGAATGTTTCAGTTATTTATTTGAAAAGACACAAAACGTTGCATTCTCCTACAAAACCAGGACTGATTTCCTCCCACACCACCACTTAAGACTGTCGTCATTGCCATAAGAACGAACACATGCTTGTGAGGAGAACAGGGCAAGGGCAAGGGTGCTGTGGGACTGTCCCAGCGTGTGGCACTGTCTGCAGCTTAAAGACTATTTGGAAAACGGAAAGGTAGTATCTTCTATGGCAGGGGGGTGATTTCACATAGACAGTGGAGCAGGCCCAGGCAGCCCAGGACTCTGCTGACTTGTGCCCGGTCAGGGTCCTGGCACAAGTGTGGCCCTGTCTCCCGTTACCCCCTGGGGCTGCCTTCTGGGCAGGGGGCCCGATGGCTGTCAGGAATGGGGGTAAATACCTGTAAACAAAATTGCAGAGCGAGGTCATTTTAAAGGGCTGGTAACTTTAGTATACACTTTTGTTTTTTAATTTCCAATCAGTCTGGATTTCTGGATGATGACAAAACTTTAGGAAGGCACCTTCTTGGAGAAAACAATGTAGACCAAAGGACATTTGTGACTTAGCTGCTGGGTCAGCAGAGACTCTCCCTGCAGACTTCTGGGTCACTTCCTCTCTGTCCTCTATGCAGCCAAAGAAGATGCAGCTGGTCGTCGGTCCGTGACATGCTGACCTGCCTCAGCCCCTCGGCGACGGCACCACGGGAGGCTCTTTGACTGGAATGTGAACAATGGTGGAGAATGGCCGACTTCGTACGTAACAAGGCTGTGGCCCTCTCAGGCTTCAATGGTCTAAGATGACTCCTAACTTCTGCTTATCTGCTTGAATATTAGTGTGCTCTTCCACCTACTACAGCTAGGCATCGTGGGTGTCCTCAGTGCGTGGGCTCTATCAGAGCCTAGTCCTGGGGGCCTGGGCAGCTTGCCTGGAGTGACCTGCAGAACCTGGGAGCTGAGGCCATGGCAAGCCTGGGCGGGGGGGACCTGGGCCCGTCCTCCCCCCACCATGCCCACGCCCACCCTGAGCTCCCTGGCACCCGAACTCTCAGAAGACCAATCAGGAAGGACTGGGCTCCCACCGCGGGGCAGGGTGCTGCGTGTGCACCCAGGAGGAAGGCGCGAGACCCTGGAAATAATGTAGTGCAACTCTAATAAAGGTCTTACTGTTCTTACGGAAATCAACGTTTTACATTTCTTTTTTGAACCAGTTTCAAGAGTGGACCTCATTCTCCATTCGTAGATTTTGCTTAAGTTTTTTATGTTTATTCATTATTGAGAGACAGAGAGACAGAGCATGAGCATGGGAGGGGCAGAGACAGGAGAAGACACAGATTCCGAAGCAGCCCTCACGAGGCCACCTCAGGAAGCTCTGGCACAAGATCCCTCATAGCTCAGGCGACTCTGGGATGGTTCCTTCCCTCCCCGCCACAGAGAGCTTATGGCCATTGGGTCAAGGGATGGACGCCCTGACCCGTGGACCTTGTGTGGAGGGCACAACTGACAATCGCTGGGATTTCCTCTTCCTGTACTGTCTCTCCCGCCAGGGCCGATCGTTTACTACTGTGAAGGATACATAGTTTCTTTCTGTGGAGTAAGACTTCCCTTCTCCTTTCTGTCAGGGCATAGTTAGGTCATTCTGTGTCTTCCTGTTCAGAACCTTTGCTGGCTGATCTTTAGTTTCTGCACTTCCTAGTCCTTAGTGTTAAGTGTGAGGTTTGGAACAACAAAGTGCTTCCCTGCGTTTTACATCTAAGATTCTGTTTTTTCCCCACCAAAGCTGGGCAAGCCTTCGGCATCTGAGAGTTTCTGGAAACAGACCAATTCCCCACGGGTACATTAGGTTGCACATGATTTATTAAAACTTGATTTGGTGAATCCAATTATGCTTAAAAAAGAAATGTCAGTTGAGAAACAGACCAAGCACCGAGCAGATGTCCAAGGGGTGTGGCCTCTCTGAGAACACGCGTTAGCCATCCTTGGCTGTGCTCTCCCCATACTGAATGTTCCGGGGCTTGCAGGCGTTTCCACAGACCCGCCAGGTCCCACTGAATACCCTTGACTCTCCTACCGCTACACGCTCCTCCTTGAGGCCACTCTACCCTCCTCACTGCTACCCTTAAGGTCCTTTCTTGTGTGTCACGTCGAGTGTTCTGAATGTAATTGTGACTTCACACTTTCCTCCTCGCCTTTTGCTGGCCGAGTCCTGCCACCTCCCAGGTGGGTGCTCCGCGGTACCGGGAGGGGTCTGTCCCCATGGCCCCTGCAGAGGGGCAGCAGGCACATGCCCAAGAGGGGTTGTTGCCTCCTTCCTGATGATGTGGCTTCACTTGATGGTGTTTCTCAACATCTCTGATGTTCTGCTTTCTCCTACCCCCCTGTCGCTTGAGTCCTCGGTGGGAAGAAGTGGCGTGGATTCTGCTGATTCTCCTCCTTGTCTTCCTGCGGCACCTTTCCCAGTCCTGACTTGAGGCCAGCGCTGTGTCCACACCACCCGGTGCCTGGGCAGATTTCAGCGGGAGCAGGGAGGCTCCATCCTGCCCGGCTTCGGTGCTTGCTGGCCCCCGTGCCCTGTCCCTTCTCGCTGTATCTTACCTGACTCCTCTTTTAAGAACATTCATCCGTGTACTGCCCAGCCCCCTCCCCAGGGAGTCCAGGATGGTCTCCAGGTCCTCCACGTAGCTGCACTTACAAAGACTGCTTTTCCAAATAAAGTCACATGCACAGGTTCCAGAGCTTTGGACATAGACGGGACCACCTCCCCAGTCCACCTGTTTCTGGAGAAGGCCTGCTCTGCCCGGTCCTACCCCGGAGGCTTCAGGGTGGGGAGGACGGGCCCAACCCTCCCACGGGGAAGAGGACTCTTGGGTCACACAACAGGCCCTAGAGTGTCCAGGCAGAAAGTGGAAGATGGAAAATAGTCAAAAGGACCTCTGGCGTGCATCAGGATTACTGCCGGTTGATCTTCTCACTCGAGTGTGCTGGGTCTCTCTTAGCCACGAGCCTATGTGTGCCTGGTGAGGGTGAGTGTTCTCTGCTTTGGTGGAAGGCACTTTCAGGGACCCCTGAGATAGGAACCAGTCTAGAAAGGCACTAGGACGTGCGGGGGAGACAGTGATGCAAGAGGAAACCATCCTGCCACACATGAGAGGAAGCAGCATCAGGCCTGGAAGCCAGGATGCCAGCCAGGCTGGGCTGTGGTGAGGGCCAGGTGCAGGGAGGCCTGTGTCCCACTGTGCCGCCTCCAAGGCCTCCGTCCGCTGTGAGCCATGGGCATGGGTGACGCCCACAGGGTTTCGGGGCACACACACCAGAGCACATCCAGCAGTTAGAGGGTAGGTCAGCCTCTCCTGCGCAAATGGTGGCTGCCGTCCCACTTGCTTGGATTGTTTTCAGTGCGTCCGGCCAGCCATCCTTAGAGGAGGCAAACAGAACCTTTCTCCACTGGTGCTGAGGGGAGGCCCACAGCCTAGCCTCCGTGCTTCAGGGCCATGGCTCTGGTTTTCAGGCCAGGATGCTTTGGGAAAATTAAGTAAAAGCTATTTGTAAACATTTTCAGGAGAATAATAATGTCAATTAATTTAAAATTTTTTAATTAGGGTAGCCTGGGTGGCTCAGTTGGTTGAGCGTCTGACTCTTGACCTCGGCTCAGGTGACGATCTCATGGTTTGTGGGTTTGAGGCCCGCATCGAGCCCTGGGCTGGCAGCACAGACCCTGCTTGGGATTCTCTCTCCCCTCCCCCACTCACGCATGTACTCTGTCTCAAAATAAAGTTATAAACATAAAGTTACAAAAATAAAAAAATTTTTCACTCGTAATTAAAGCAGTGAGTAAGGCATTGTCACATGGCAAAAATAGAGGGCTAAGATTGTCTTAGTCTCCAACATCTTATTTTCTTTTTTATTTATGTTAATTTTTAAACTTTAAAAATGATATCTTTTGAGAGAGAGGGAGAGGGGAGGAGGGTCAGAGAGAGGGAGAGAGAGTCCCAAGCAGGCCCTCCAATGTCAGCACAAACCTGATGTGGGAACTTTTTCACCAACAGAGAGATCATGATCTGAGCTGAAATCAAGAGTCAGGTGCTTAATTGACTGGGCCGCCCAGGTACCCCTAATTTCGGTTTATTTTTAAAGATGTTAAGTAACTTCTGCACAGACCCACGACCCAGGTATCAAGAGTTGTATACTCCCTTCACTGTGGCAGCTGAGTGACCCTGGTTTTTGTTTCTTTTAAATTTTTTTAATGGTTGTTTATTTTTGAGAGGGAGAGAGAGACACACACAGAGTGCAACTGGGGGAGGGGAAGAGAGTCAGGGAGACACAGAATCCGAAAAAGGCTCCATGCTCTGAGCTGTCACCAAACAGCCCGACCTAGGGCTTCAACTCATGAATCGTGAGATCATGACCTGAGTCGAAGTTGGACACTCAGCCAAGTGAGCCACCGAGGTGCCCCTGTTTTTCATGTTTTGCTCAAAGTGCCACCACACTCATTATTTCAAGGAAAACTGCGGCTGAATTGCCCCACCCTGGTTCTTACTCCCCTCCCTTCCCCATGCGATAGTATTCTAATCGTTTTGTCCCGTTACTTACCTGCTAACTCATGTGTGTTCAGTGTAAGCCCTGGCACATCCACTTCAGATTTACCCAGTGGCATCTAGGTAATAAAGCGATATGTATCACTCAGCCACGTGGATTGCAAGGAGGACAACACAAAGGGCTCACGGTGCCACCTTATGCCCCGGGATTTAGAGGTGAATTCAGCCACCCTCTGGGAATTCGACGCCCTGGGTTAGGTCAGGGTATGCATCAATGATTAAGTGACCATGTGGGTTGATACTGGTGGAAGATGGGTGATGGATTCATGAGGGTTTACTGTACATCTTCCTTTGGCATTTGAGCAGAAGTTTCTAGAGCAGAAAACGTTAGTAGCTGTTTAGGGATCCCCTCCGTGCAATAGATGGTCTCAGCCTGGAACGACTGCTCCCTGGCCCTCACTTTGGAACGGAAGGTAGCCCGGGTTCACACTTTGAGCTGCACCGGCAGCGGAGACACGTCTCCCATCACAAATCAGCGTGCAAGTCCTACACGTCACGATTCCATCTTGACCTTGCTTTCACATTTTGATTCGTGTGACATCAGGATGCTTCCTACAAGTGGTGACGTCTTAGACCTGCTGAAAACGTGGCCTATGATGACATCAAAGTCACGATGAGAGGTAGTTGCTTGTCTCCAACTCCCTTTGAGAGGTGGAGTCTAAGGCCTCCCCTTGAGCCTGGGCCGTCCTCGGTGACATGCTTGACCAAATGGATGTGTAGATGGGATGCTCGGGGAACCTGTGGTTCTTGAGTGCGACAGAGTTGCTCACAGATGTAAGCGGTGCGTGCTTGGCACTGGCTGGTTTCTAGGGGAAGAGAGGACTTGATTTCTCTACTCTGTAATTCGTAACAATGCAGTGCCTGTCGAGGTTGGTGTATCATTTGTGGGAGTGGGTGGGGAGTCGGTGGGTGGATGAATTGGTGTCTTGGTCTCTCTGCAGTCGCAGTGACCGTTCATGAGAAGTGCAGCTGGCTTCTCCCTTGCTCCCCGAGTCACCCTGCTCTAATCCAGACAGCAGTCCCTGTGCTGTGCTTGTCTCTCAGGTGCATCACGGTCCCTTCAGAGAGGTTTCCTTGGGTTATTTATATATTTTTTCATGTCTATTTATTTTTGAGAGAGGGAGATAGGATGTGAGAAGGGAAGGAGCAGAGAGAGAGGGAGACACAGAATCAGAAGCAGGCTTCAGGCTCCCAGCTTACAGCCCAGAGGTGGACGCAGGGCTCGAACCACAAACCTCGAGATCATGACCTGAGTCGAAAGTTGGATGCTTAATCTGGTTAGTCACGCAGGTGGTGTGTGGGGGTGGGGTGGGGTGGTTGGGTGTGTGTGGATGTCTGTGTTTGCGTGTGTGAGTATGTGTTTAACTCACAGTAATAGATTTTTTTCACTTGTAGCAAAGTCCTCATTTACAAGGAATAAACACAGGAGGCCATGAGAAGATGTATGCTGGCAGGTTGCAGTAATGATTTCTGTTGGCACGAAGAGAAAACTTTATGCAGCTATAAATCTTTGGAAACTTGTCATTTTCTGTATTTTCTCAATGTGTCTGAAAACCGGTTGAGCTATTTGGTTAGTCAAATGCACTTCCTCCTTCCTTCCTTCGGATTTCTTCACAAAGCCGTGTGAAGTGTGGGAGGATGTCCTGGAGTCCTGAAAAGGTCTGCACGCCTGACGACTTGCCCTGGCGGCAGACGTCCTCCTGACGTTTTTACTCTTCATCGTGTTACACACGGATCCCTCCAGATGCCTGGGATTTCCTCAGTGGATCGCTGGGTTTCAGAGAGAGACCTGTGAACAGCCTCTCACCTTCCGCCAGGAAGAAAGGCCTGTGCCTTATCAAAATGAATGAAATCTCACCATTTGCAGTTACATGAGTGGAACTGGAGGATATTATGCTAAGTGAAATTAGTCAGTCAGAGAAAGACAAAAATCATATGACTTCACTCATATGAGGACTTTAAGAGACAGAAGGGATAACATATGGGAAGGGAAACAAAAATAATATAAAAACAGGGAAAGGGACAAAACAGAAGAGACTCATAAATATGAAGAACAAACTGAGGGATACTGGAGGGGTTGTGAGAGGGGGGATGGGCTAAATGGGTAAGGGGCACTAAAGAATCTACTCCTGAAATCATTGCTGCACTATATGCTAACCAATTTGGAGGTAAATTATAAAAAACAAAAAAAAAAAAAAAAAAAAAAAACAGAAAATTAAAACAAAAAAGAAAAGTCTGTGCCTTGTCACCATGGTGTTCCTTCCCCTCGGACCACAGCGGTGAGTCCCTGGGCAAGGATGGGGTGGGGATTCTCCCTTTGGGTGTGCGGAGATCACGTCAGGATAGAAATTTTTTTTGGGAGGATATTTTGTTGTTTATAAGGTAAAGTCAAGAGGGCGCCTGGCTGGCTCTGTTGGAACAGCATGTGACTCTTGATCTCGGGGTCACAGGGTCGTGAGATTGAGCCCCACGTTAGGTGTAGAGATTACCTATAAATCAATCAATCAGTCAATCAATCAATCAATCAATCAATATAAATGAATAACATTTAAAAAATCCAGCTCAGGGGCGCCTGGGTGGTGCAGTCGGTTAAGCGTCCGAGTTCAGCCAGGTCACGATCTCGCGGTCTGTGAGTTCGAGCCCCGCGTCGGGCTCTGGGCTGATGGCTCAGAGCCTGGAACCTGCTTCCGATTCTGTGTCTCCCTCTCTCTGCCCCTCCCCCGTTCATGCTCTGTCTCTCTCTGTCCCAAAAAATAAATAAATGTTGAAAAAAAAATTTTTTTTTTAAAAATAAAAAAAAAATCCAGCTCAGTTTCCAGTGTTGTCTGTGGTTTTAAAGAGAACTCAGGAGCTGGGGAGCAGGAGCATATGGACCGTGGGCATGGCTGCCAGGCAGGATGTGAGGAATCGGGCACAGGTGCTCACCCTGCCCTCTGATGAAGCTGGCTTCCAGAAGGACCAGGAATGGTGTGGCCTTGCCGAGTTTTCCTGGTGAGTCTAGAACAACAGGCAAAGCCCTCTTTGACCTTCACCTTCCGGGAGATTTAGCCTCACCGGCCCTCCCCAGAGACCCTGTCCTTTCGTGTGACAGTTTCCCCTGGTCCGAACTGCAGGCAGCTGAAGTCGTGCATGCAGTATGGTGGCCTCTTTCCAGCTCGGGGCCATGGGGCACACTTGGCTGGAGAGGCAGAGACTGTGTACAAATCACACAACTTTTGTTCTGCCATTGTTTCGTTTGTGAATGGGCGCCCCGGTGAGACACTGCCTGGTTTCCCCTCCCAGGACTGAGATTTGAGTCTGATGTTTAATACTGCGTCCACAGTAGATCGCATCTGGGAAATTCGTGCCAGGCTTAGGATACCTAGAGAGAGGGGAGCAAGATTTGAGGTGGCCTTGAAGGGACAGTGTGGATCCTGCCTTACCTGCTAGCAAACTGTTGCTAGTACTGGTGTGGAAAACGAGTCGGGTCTCATACATAGTTTTCTCTTGAAACCTGTAAAAGTTCGAGTGTACATTTGCGGGTGGGAAAAGTCTTGTCCTGTTCAGGTGTGAGTCTGCTGCCCTTGGTCTCGGTGCCAGATGGACCTTTCTAGCACTGATGTGCTGGAGGTGGAGCCGACAGCACATCCTCTGAGATTCCCGGTAGGAGAAAAGTCCACATTGTACCAGCCAGATATTTCCCCTGCGAGGTGTGAAGCAGCCCTCCAAGAAATCACTTGAAAAAATGGACACAATTCTCAGAGCCTGAGTTAGGGATGTCACTATTACCCTTCCAGGAAGTACTTGAAATCGAAATGATTCCTGTTGTTTCTTTGAAGTGAGAAAGTCCACGGAACCTAGGAATCGCTCACGTTGTGGGGCTCCTTCATGTTTGGACAACACTGTTGTCATGACTTAGTGAAGGCATGTTTTCTTTCTTACTTGCTTGCTTTCTTGCTTTCTTTTCTTTATTGGTGTTTATTAATGAGAGAGAGAGAGAGAGAGAGAGAGAGAGAGAGCCGCAACGGGGGAGGGGCAGGGAGCGAGGGAGACAGAGGATCCAAAGTGGGTTCTGCACTGACAGCACAGACCCAATGTGGGGCTGGGACTCACGAGCGGCAATATAATGACCTCAGCCAAAGTCAGACGCTTAACAGACTGAGGCCCCCAGGTGCCCCTGGAAGGGTGTATTCTTAATGGATGACTTAAATGCATGGGTGACTTTTTGTTTTCCAGAACATTTTCTCAATTGAATTGAAGCCTGAATGTTTCTGATGGTCTAAGATGCCCTTTGAGAGCAGTGTTAGAAATCCCACATGATGTTGCTTTTGTGTCTGATGTAGCCATTCCTGCACGGGGCTGAGGGTGGGCATTTGGTGGCCCGGCTGCCCAGCCCCCCCAAGCTGAGAGCTGTCACACTGTGGCCAGAGAGCTTGTTGGGTGGCCTCTGAGAGCCGTTCTCCCAGGCGTCCCTGACCCCGGGCCCTGCTCTTTCACATGTGGAATCTTAGGAATGCCACACCATGTCCATTCCCCAGGATGAGGGTGTGCTGATGAGACCCATGGGAGACTGACCCTTTTTTGTGGTATGAGTCACCAGTGTCCTTCTGTCTCCCTTTTCCCAAAGGTGATTTTCCTCTTGTTTTCATTTGGGTTGTCTGTGTTTCTTACAGTCCCCTGTGTGGGCTTCACTCCTCATTGACTACACTTTTCTGAATGATGTAAGTGGCAAAGAGCAGAGATGGGGGCCAAGACAGTGAAAGTTTCTGGGCACCATGAGCACATCAAGGAAGAGACTATCTTCATACTGGTGTGAAATTGGTCTTTTGAAAGGCAGAGACACAGACCAGGGGGACACAGCTTTCCTGTGAACCCACACTGGCACGACTTGGTCTGTCTTGGGAGCTGATGTTCCCACAACACGTGACTCCATGTTTCTATACATGTGTTTGCATAGGTACGTGGTGGCTTAGAATCTCCCATCACAAACAGTTCCTGTATTGATGATTCTAGCATCTTGTCTTCAAGAGAGGAAATTTCATCAAGGGACTCGGTCACCTATGCTCTCTGCAAGTGGGCTTTCCTGCCACACACCATGTCTTTGAATACGTCCGACCTTAAACTCCCCTCCACGACTCTAATTTTCCTGCTTTGTCACTGCGCATGGGGTATACTGGGGAGCTGCTTTCTAAGTCCAATATTCTCATGAAAATCCCCAAATAGGAGAGCCGAGGGATTGTCCCGTGGGAGAGCGGGCCCTGCACCTGACTCGGCATGGCCTTATGCTGCCACCTCTCCCGGTGGTGTTTCCTAGTCAGGAAGTGTAGGTAAAAGGAACCTTGAAACTGTGCTCAGACTTTTCTTTAGGATGCACCGGCTTCCGATTGGACCTTCCCGTCCCTACTGTGAGGGACCATCCCTCTGATCTGTTTGGGTCACCTGCGGTGCTTGACTTCCTTGGCCCCAATATCTTTCAGGAAAATGAAGCTGTTCTTGGCTGAGGCAGAGCCAGGAAATCATCCCCAAAAGAGGTGAAGTCTGTAGTGTGGGTATTTTAGACACAGTGTATGTTCCTCCCTGACTTGCTGAGCCCACAGCTTCCACAGAAGCCACGTGAGGATGTCGAGGCCCTGGGAGCCGACTCCCGAGCCGGTGAAGTCACCATTGCTCTCATCGTCGTTTCTGTTCCCGTGGCTTTGAAACATGCTGGATGTTGGGAGAACCCCTGGGACAGTTGTGGGCACCCGGTGGCCGTTCCAGGTGTTGGAGCCGGTTCTACTCCCGTCACCATTCCCAAGGACACTGGGCAGGGGCCAGGGCTCGTTTGCTTTTTCGCTATACTCTGGGATTGCCATCCAGATGTGTGGACGTGGTGACCCCTGGACAGCCCTGTGGGGTGGCCTTTGTGCCATTTTGTCGTCCCCTGATTGGGACAGCTCTAAAGGCTTCTTGATCTGCCATATTTTGACCACAGCTTGGGATCTGCTTCACTATTCCCGGTGTTAAATGTAGAAAGGGGCTTTAGATGATAAATTCTGATAGTGTCTTGTGTCACCTTCGAATGTGTAAGAATATGTGAAAGCAGTAGTACCTCAAGTAAAGAGATGCTGTCTAAACGTTTTGCCTCACTGTCTTTGACTAGCGTCCTCAGAGTCTCTGCGATGTGGGATTGTTGACTTGGTTTCCACCTCTGCTATGAGCTGAGGCTTGCAAAAGTGCTTCTCCTAATCCTGCTACCTGATGAAAGAGAACCTTTTCTCCATATGAATATAGAAAATTCCCATTTTAGGTCAGCTACTCTTGGATTTGGGATGACTCACTGGCCCGGAGCACATTAGTTTCTGTTTTCCCTGTAACCTTGACTCTGAGCTCTACTGACAAGATGGGCCTGGCAGACTAAGGGGAGACTGGCAAAGGCAGGGACTGGGGGTGTGGAGGAATGGGGCCTAGTGGTGTAGAGATCCCACCACGTGACCTCACGTGTCATCTCAGAAGGCACCGATGCCCTCCCACCATTCCCAGTTCTTTCCCTTCCCTTCCCTTCCCTTCCCTTCCCTTCCCTTCCTTTCCCTTCCCTTCCCTTCCTTCCCTTCTCACAAGTTGAGAGAGAATGATTTTTAAGAACACCAGACCCTCAAGGAAAAGAGCTTGAAAGAGGAACAAAAGCCTCTCATGGTTATGGCAGGATGTTTGGCATGTGGTAGGACTGGATGGACAAGGTCAGTGTTGGCAGCATGTACCAGTTCACTGCGGGCACAGAGTTGGTGAAGTAGGGGCTCAGACTTCTTGCAGAAGACCTTTGAGTCCATGCGGTGAAGGTGAGATCCTCCTCAGTTGACCTTCCTCATGAGGTGTTCCTGCGTTTTAGAATCTCTTTTAGGATTCTCATGTGTGCCGGGGTTGGGCAATGTGGTAGAAGGCCTTACTGGGGGGCGGTGGGGGGGCTCTGGTTGGAGGACAGAAGCCCAGAAGGATCTTGAGTGTGGGTGTTGGTGTCACTGCTGCCCCCAGTTCACCAGGAGCCTAATCTGAGCAGGTCTGCAGACCAGAACCAGATCAGCGACTCTCCTTCACGGCGCAGGCGAGCCTTCAGCCAGCTGGTGCCAGAACCAGATCTGGGGCTGTCCTTCAGTGCGCAGGCGATGCTTCAGCCACCAGGTGCTTTGCTGTCCTTCAGGCATTGACGACCTTGACAGAACAGTCCAACATGGCCCTCTGTGTAGAGTCACTTCCCGTGAGTCCAGGAGAGAGCACTCACTGAGGACAGTGGGCGAGCCTCCTCTGCCATCCAGCTGTAGGGTTCAGCATGGTTGACTGCACACATCAGCCTTTGGTGGCACTTTGCATCCTCTGTCCTGAGACACCCGGAGCTCGGCCGCTCTATTCCATGCCCCATGCAAGAGACTACGGTGCAGGGGTGGGTGTGTTACATGTTTCTCCAGGGAGGTACCTGTGTACATTCTGCAGACCTCCCTGTAGAGGTGAATTTCCCAGTTTGAGCAGTGTCTCTTATTCTGACCCAACAGATGTCTGCCTCTGTTCTGAATAGAAGGGAAGCCATCAGCTGATACGGAATTTCTGGTCTATAATTCTAACCTGTCCCTTGTAATTCCAGATGCTGCTCAGATCCAAGTGCAGAACTGTACCACTGGGTCACAGTGAGCCACACTGAACTGTGTTCACATCGAGCAGATATTTGGGGCATCCTAGGGGCACCGCACACCAGGTCTGGAATTTGCCTACGCTGGGGTTGGACCAAGAGTGAGCTACAGGAAACAGACAGGGACGTTTCCTGGTGTGGCTGTCATTCCCGGAGATATCTAGACAGGCAGAGTGGGGAGTGGAATCATCTTTGGATTCTACAAAGTTGCCTGGTTGCCTTTTGCAGTACAGACAACCCGTCACCCCCGTGTGCTTCGGACAGTGAGAGAAACAGGTAGAGGCCTTTCCTTCCTGAAACAAAGCCTGTGCCCATGGGGTTGTAGGGATTTGAAACGGAGAGAAATTCATGGTCTGTCTGGGTCTCTAGCTCTGGGTTGGCAAAATGACACATTGGGGCAAACAATGAATCTATCAAGGAGAAGCTTGATGGCAGTAACAACAAAGCTGTCACTGCTGGCTTCTCTGCTTCTGTTGTCCTCTCAACACCGTGGGCTCTGGCCTTACTAGGCCCCGAAGTTTCCCTGAGGAGCCCTCCTTCCCGCCAGCCTGTCTGCAGCTGCCTTTCCCCTGTGTCTTCTGCCTGTGGTCCTTCACTCACCCTGGACATTACTGTATTTCCGTGGAGGCTCTCTGGGGCTGAGACCTGTCCTCCTTACCTCGTGCCTGGCCTGGCACCGTGCAGGCGCTCAGCGATATCTCATGAGTTACCAGCCGGTGCAGTGATGGTACCCAGACAGCTGACGGAAATGCTCAGGTGTCTACACCTGGTACAGTGGGGAGACTGCCCTTACAGATGAATTTGGTGGTGTGCTGCCATGGGCTCACAGCCCCTCTCTCCATGCCACCCTGAACCTGTAGGCAAGCTTGGCTTCCAGCTCTTCCAGATTGGACCAACTTGTCAGAAATCTAGGTGGCTCAGTCTATTATGTGTCTGACTCCTGGTTTCGGCTCAGGTCATGATCTCTCGGTTCCTGGGTTCGAGCACTGCATTGGGCTGTCTACTGTCAGTGCAGAGCCTCCTAGGGATTCTCTCTCTCTCAATATCTCTGCCCTCCCTGAAATGCTCTGTCTTTGTCTCACTCAAAATAAAAAATAAAGATAAGAAAATGAGACTCAAAAACGCATAACTCTGAAGTTATTTGTAACCTGTCCTCTCTGAGTTGGAAAGAGCCCTGAGATCCCTGTGTTAAGATTTGAGGAGAATGTGATGGAGTCTTGGAGAGCAAAAGTCTGCTCAGGCAGGCACGTGTTTGCATGAGTGTGGCCTGGGCAGGTGTGGTAGCCGCCAGGCCCCAGTCTGCACTGCTGTCTGGCATCCTGCCCTTGTCTGCAGGTGAGCCAGTGAGGCGGACCTCATTCCTGCTCTAGCTCCTGGGCTCGTTCCTGGCCTTGGCCCAACCCCCTGCCTGGAGCATGAGACTAGGCATTCAGACCACACCCTCCCTGGTGCTGATGCCTAGTTATACGCATGATTTTCTCAGTTGGATCAACCTGTTTTGATTTAAAAAAAAAAAAAAACTTTGAAAAATTGCCACTCTGCATCTCTGGCAGTACTCTTAGAGAAACTCTCTTACAACTTCTTTCTGCTAAGTTTTGTGCTGGGGAGTCCCTTCCGCAGGCTGTCCTCCAGGGGAGCTTGTCAGCACTTTTGAGTGGAAGCCTGGAGGCTGTGGGAGGCCAGTGTGCCTCAGGTCTCCAGGCAGGATGGACATCAGAGCAGAGCCGGGGAGGGGAGAGAGTGACAGGGCTCCGAAGTTTGGAATAAACCTCGCCGCTCTCCCCCTTGAACTGTGCTGAGAAGGGCCTCCTGATTTCTTCTTCATCCCGGCTCCTCCTGACCCAGGTATCAGGTAGGGCCGTTGAGAGACCAGGTGGAGGGGTGTCTATGCACCGCGTCCCAGGCAGTAAGAGGGAAGGTTCAGATGCCTGCACTGGGTCACACGTCTGGGCCGACCACACTGGGGACAGAGCCTGGTGCTGGGAGGCCAGGCAGGGCCAGGGGCTGCCTGGGAGCTCGGTAGTCCATATTTTCAGCTTTGGAGGATGTGGCACATCTGGCATTTACTGAATTTGGTGGGCAGATCTCAGAACCGGGCTTATATATAAATGCTCGGTGGGGGCTGCATTCCAGAAGCTTTGTTTGCAAAGTGCTGTGGTGCCCGGAGTGGCACGGAGGCTATGGGTGGCTGACCCCGCTGAGGCCAGAGTGGCAGGAAGCCTAGACTTTCCTGCGTGGCAGACCCTGTATGTGGATAGAGTGGGCGTTGCAATTGCAGTTTCTGTGTAGAGTGGTGGAGTGCATGTTGTCACCAAGCGCGTGAGTCTGTCTCCGCCTGTCGCCGCAAATCCCTGGTCCTCATTCCTACGCCACAAGGTAGGCAAGTGCCTCGCTTTACAGAGCTAGTGATTGTATCACCATCTGTGGGTGCCAGGTGTCAGACTCGGCTGTGGATGGTCCCGGCCCCGTGGCCCTTTCCCCATGCCCCTCAGATCACAAGCCCCACCTGGTAGGGTCTTGGGTGGCTTCGGGGATCCCTCCTCCACCAGCTTGCACACAGAGCCTGTTCCCAGGAGGAGCCCTGGTGTGGACAAAGGTGGGGGCCTGTTCCTCGAGGACCATGCCCGGGGGTGTCTGATACAGCTGCTATGCCCGGCAGCTGACACCTTTGCTCTGCGACCTGTTTCAGTCAGCTGTCGGCCACGAGTATCAGTCGAAGCTCTCCAAGCGCTCGTCCCAGGTCCACTCCATCAGGGGCATTCGAGGCAAGTTTGGTGTCCAGGTGGACAGCGTTGACCAGGTGAGTGAGGCGTCATGGGAACCAGAGTGCAGGTGATGGAGCCCCTCCCTCTAGACCAGGGTATACACTGGGCCTCTCGAGATAGCGCCTCGACTCAGGCCTGTGGGGTGGCCGTCCAGGTGCAGAGCTTCTAGAAGCCCCCCGCCCCTGTCCCTGACTCTGAGATGATTTGCCAGGTTAAGAAGTGAGAAGAGGAACACTGTTTCTTGTAGAAATCCCCCACATTGGTATCTACAGATCACATAGACCAGGGACAGACAGCCTTCCACTGCCTAAGACTGTGCCCGTGGGGACCATTTCTAGCCAGCCTCCCTGCATGGGTATCACTGTGACCCGGTGGTGTTCAGGGCAGACATGGCAGAGTACGGCACATGTGCCCGTTTCCAGGGCCAAAGCCCGGTGTCCTGGCGCCTCTGGGCCTCAGTCTCTCAGTCTTGACTGAGGGCCGTGTATACCCTGTTTTACATCACAGCAGTTGGGTTTTGGAGTTAACCCTCTGTCTGCATTCAGGCTTTACTACATGTCAGCTGCGGTTCTGCACTAACTGCCTGTAAAACGGGGCGACGGGGATTCCTGTCTCCTAGGGCCGTGTGCGCAGATGCCCCCCCACCATGCCCGTTGTCGTTACTGATGATAGTATTGTTCTTGGAAGAGCTCATGGAAAAGCAGGTGTGCGTGTGCAGGAGGGGGTCGTGATGCTGCTTCCTCTCACGTGTGGGCAGGATGGTTTTCTCTTGCATCACTGTCTCCCCCGCACATCCTAGTACCTGTCCAGAGTGCTTTCTGTCTCAGTAGTCCCTGAAAGTGTCTTCTACCAACGCAGAGCCCCCCCCCACACACACACACATTCGTGGCCAGGAGAGGCTCGGCACACTCGAGTGACAAGATCAACTGGAAGTAATCCCGATGCATGCCAGAGGTCCTCTTGACCATTGTCCACTGTCTTCTGCTGTCTTCCTGGACAGTCCAGGGCCCTTCCTGTGACCCGAGAGTCCTCTTCCCTTGGGAGGGTGGGGCTCGCCCTCCCCACCCTGATGGCTCTGGGACAGGACCAGGCAAGGCAGGCCTTCTCCAGAAACAGGTGGACTGAGGAGGTGGGGTGAGCAGTGGGCCCCCTGCAGGCACATCTATGTCCAAATCTCTGGAACCTGTGCATGTGACTTTATTTGGGAAAGGGATCTTTGTAGGTGCAGCTAAGTGGAGGACCTTGACACCACCCTGCGGTCCTCGGGAGGGGAGGTGCAAGGACGGATGTTCTTACGAGAGGCGGCAGGTAAGATACACTGAGGGAGGACAGGACAGTGGGCAGCAAGCAGCGAGGCTGGCAGGCCGCAGCCTCCCCGCCCCCCACCAGTTTCTGCCCAAGCAACGGTGGCTGAAGACACAGCGCTGGCCTCGAGGCAGGACTGCAAAAGGTGCAACAGGAAGACAAGGACAAGAAACAGCAGAACCCGGGCCACTTGTTCCCACTGAGGAGTCAAGCGACAGGAAGGTAAGAGAGAGCAGAGTTCGGAGATCTTGAGAAACACCATCAAGTGAAGCCATATCGGCAAGAAGGAGGAAACAACCCCACTTGCGCATGTGCCTGCTGCCCCTCTGCAGAGGACATGGGGACAGATCACTCCCCGGACCACGGAGCACCCTTCTGGGGGGGGCTGAGCGCTCAGCTAGCAATAGGCGAGGAAGAACACGTGAAGCCACGATTACCTTCAGATCACACGATGGGACACTGGAGACAGGACCTGAAGGGCAGCAGTGATGAGGGTTTAGTGACCTCCGGTAGGAGTCTCTAGCAACGGGGGAGTCAAGGGTCTTCGGTGGGACCTGGTGGGACTGTGGAAAGGCCTGCAAGCCTCGGACGTTCAGTGTGGAGTGAGCACAACCAAGTATGGCTAAGGAGTGTTCTCAGAGAGGCGAAAGCTCTCGACATCTGCTCGGCGCTGGGTCTGTTTCTCAACTGACATTTGTTTTTTAGGCACAAGTGGAACCACCAAATCAAGTTTTAATAAAACATCTGCAACTTAATGTACCTGTGGTGAATTGATCTGTTTCCAGAGACTTTCAGATGCCTAAGGCTTGCCCAGCTTTGGTGGGGAAGAGCAGATTGTTACATGTAAAAAGCAAGGAAGCACTCTGTTGTTCCAAATCTCACATTTAACACTAAGGACTAGGAAGTGCAGAAAAAAAAAAAAAAAAGAAATCAGCCAGCACAGATTCTGAACAGGAAGACAACAAGCTAACTACGCCCTAACGGAAGAAAGATGGGAAGGATTACTCCACAAAAAGGGAACGCAGCATTCAGAGGAGTAGCCGATCAGTCCTGGCAGGAGAGACAGTCCAGGAAGATGAAACCCAGTGATCGTCAGCTGTGCCCACCACACACGGACCACGGGTCACAGTGTCCATCCGCCAACCCGATGGCCATGTGCTCACCGTGGCGGGGAGGGAAGGAACCGTCCCAGAGTCGCCTGAGCGACAGGGATCTTGTGCCAGAGCCTCATGAGTTGGCCTGGTGGTGGCTGCCAGCCCCCGGTGCGGGCAGACCCTCCCGCCTGCCACACCGGCTGGTGTAAGACTCAGCACTGGGTCTGAGCTTCGGGAGAAGCAGCCTAGTGGGTGCCAGGGGCTGAGACGATGGGGAAGGATGCAGCCCTGGGCACTTCTTGGGACCTTGAGAGGACAGCAGCAGGACAGGAAAGCCCACACACAGGATGGAAGAGGAGTGGAGACTGGGTGGAAAGCACGCGCCTGTACACACATGCGCACACGCACACACTCCAGTCTCCTGGGGTCCTGGAGGAAGAGCAGCCTCAGCTGGCCCTGACCGTGGAAGAGTCGCCCTGCCCTGTTGGCCTATTGCCTGGGCCCCCGGCTGCACTGATTCCGGGGCCGCCACCCTAGGGTCTGGGCACTTGGCCCTCCTGTGGAGGACACCCCTGTCCTGAACTTCCACTTCCAGCTGTGGTATTCTATCAGCTGGTTTCCACACTACTACTTCCACGTGGCACAAGTGCCTTCATGGCCCCGTGCACCAGAGAAATCCACGGCAGCCACGTCTCAAGTCAATGGCAGCTTATTCTCACTAGTCTTTATTGACAGTGGGAAACGCTCCACTACTGCCTTGAAAGCCAGCAAATAATTCCGTGATAAAAATAGTTCAAAGTAGACGGTACCTACTTTGTCATACAATCAGGAAGTTCACAAAAGATTAATAGAAAGACACAGGGAAACTGTCAAACGTCCAATGTAAAGAGACATGTCGTTTCTATCTCTGTAACAGCTGCATAAGAAATAAGGCACCATGATCTGAGCACATTCCTGGGTGGCTTTTTTATATGCCACCTCAAAATTATAAGTTACGTTGGCTACTTGGATAACCTGAAATGGCTGTCTCCTCAAAATCTACACATGGAGATGGGGCGCCTGGGTGGCTCAGTCACTTAAGCGTCCGACTTCAGTTCAGGTCATGATCTCACAGTTCGTGAGTTCGAGCCCCACGTCGGGCCCCGTGCTGACAGACAGCTCGGAGCCTGGAGTCTGCTTCGGATTCTCTGTCTTCTCCTGTCTCTGCAGCATCCATGCTCATGCTCTGTCTCTCTCTCTATCTTTCAATAATAAAGCAACATAAAAAAATTAAATAAAATCTACAAATGGAGAATGAGGTCCACTCCTTAAACTTGTTTACAAACAAATCTAAACAGCTGATTTCCGTAAGAACAATAAGGCCTTTATTAGAGTTGCACTACATTGTTTCCAGGATCTTGCATCTTGCTCTGTGCTGAGCACCCAGCGCCCTGGCCCGAGGTGGGAGACAAGTGCACCCTGATTGGTCCTCTGAGAGTTCTGCTGCCAGGGTCTAAGGTTCGGGTTGGGGGGGAGAAGGGGGCGGGCAGGGTTTCGGGGAAGAGGTGGCCAGGTTGCCCCACCCAGGCTTTCTGGGGCCTCAGCTCCCAGGTTGTGCGGGTCACTCCAGGCAAACTGCCCAGGCCCCCAGGGACCAGGCTCAGAAACAGCATACCGGCCTGGGAGATTTTCACAGTGTTTCCATCAGCTTTCCACTCCAAGTTTCGTTTAGCTGATAGTTAACACCAGATATTTTTAATCTGTTCACACTGCAGAAGAAAGCATTTCTTGCTAGAAAAAGTGTAGTTAAGGTGAGTCATTAAAATACAATGACAATTGCTGCAAATTAAGTCTGATTATATCAAAACCATGGTTGGAGAGCTAAGGGACATTCGTAAAGGATAATGCAGGCTGTGTCACGGTGATTTTGCAAACGTGGTAAAATCCTTTTCTCTGTCAGGGTTTCTTAACAAACAATTAAACAATGATAATTACAATACGTGCACAGGTTATAAAAGCCCTGTATTTGTCGTAGGATTTATACATACAACCATGAGAGTACATACACTTGAAAGACTAAACTGAGATATAACAACATCAATTGATTCCAAAGGATATTTATAGCCCGGATATATATGAAAGTAAGGAACTATCTATAGGGAGTGACAAATTTACAGAAATGTGCGAAACATTAAATGCTAAATGAGTTTCTCGATCCTATTCACGAATTTTTCAGTAATTAAATACTGTAATAAAATATCTCAGCGTCCATATAACAAGGATTAACAGATGAAAGATCTGGTTGAAGTTTCAAATGTAGTCACTGCTGGGCTCTGCGTGCTGCAAGACCATCGGTAGAAGCAGTGTGGGTAAACTGCAAGATAAAGGAAAGAATCAGTCTTAAGACATCAGCCCGAAAAGCACCTTCCAGGGCCCCAGGTGGGGCCTAGCACGTGCCCCCCCTCCCCAAAGACCTTCCTGGCTGAAGAGATTTGAGAATCTAGAGAACATATGAAGCATTTTGCATTACCAATGAGAATTATTCGATTGAGTTCATACTGGCTTAAGACTGAAAGTTACCAAATTAAAAAAAAAAAAACAAGATGAAGGAATCAATCAACTATTCTTTTTTTTTTCAGGATTTTATGTAATCTCCACTCCAAAATGGGGCTCAAACTCACTACCTTAAGTTCAAGTGTCATAGGCTCCATCTGGCCTCCAGCCAGGAGCTCCCAACAATCAAACACTGTGGCTGAGACAGGAAAACAGAATGAGAGGAGAACAAAGCCCACCCCCCGAGGCCCTCAGATCAGGGAGAAGAGGGCTGGGCTCCGGGGCCCACACCCGAAATCTCCAAGTTCAAACTCAGCCCCTCAGAGGGCAATGTGCTTCCACTTTTAAAGCTAATCTCTCAACTGAGAGGCCACCAGCGTCACTCACGTGAGGACTAGAATCCTCTTGGGCCTGGTTCATTCAAGAAGGTGTGCGTAAAACAAGCCAGCCAGGGCCTGCTGACCTAGGAGTTCCACCAGACCAGGCAAAGGCCACTGCCACTTGCTCCCGAACGACCGGGAAGGTCAGCTCAGACCTGGAAAATCTCCTACTGCTCCGACAGCAATCCTGCCTCCCTACCACAAAAGACATTAGCAGACACTGAAGCCAAACTTCTTTTTTTACGAAAAGAGTGGAAATACAGTTTTCTCCGGAAAAACTGAGAACACACCAACCTCGTAAGTGTAAGCACACAAACACCAGAATCCTCTTAGCAGGTGTAGAGAAGTTCATGTGTCTGTGTGTGTGTGTGTGTGTGTGTGTGCATGTGTGTGTGTGTGTGTGTGCGTGTATGTGTATGTGTGTGTGAGTCTGTCTATGTGCATCTGCGTGTCTGTGTATTTCTGAAGTCCCTAAGTGAGCCTGCTGTGGCTGTCCTGGCTCACATGGACATTGCGCAGACAGGACACGGGGTGTCCGACTGTGGCCTGCATGGACGGTGCCCTCTACTCACCAACAGGTGGTGTCGGCAGGATTAAGACATGACTGCCTGAATCTAGCCTCTGTGGTGCAGATACTATGCCTGCTCCAAGCAACACAAGGGGCAGCGTGCAAATGCAGCATGCGGTTAGTCTTGAAATAGCACATGAGGGCACAAATACAGCCACACACATTCCAAACCACAGCAGCAACCACTGAGGGCTCCCGGGGCACTTCTGAGTGGGGTTCTCTCCACCCGCAAGCAGCCGGGGGAGTCCCCGGGAGTTCACTCTCAAATAGCAATGGGGCAGTAGAGGCCATGAAAACACTTTCGCCGTGTCCATCTGCCATCTTGTGAAAGAGGGGCCAGGGCTGCCCATCACATACATAGCTCTGCAAGTGTCGCTCTGAGGCTGGTCCAACGCTCTGAGGACACCCACGATGCCTAGTTGTAGTAGTTGAGAGAATACGCTAATATTCCATCAGATAGAAAAGTTAAAAAAATCTCTTTCACTGTGAAACTTTGATAAGCAGAAGTGAGGAGTAACCTTAGATCATTTGAGCCTGAGCATGCCATAGCATCTGAACGCCTTGTTACATATTAAGTCGGCCATTCTCCATCAGTGTTCACATTCCAACCCAAGAGCCTCCCATACCTCCGCCAAGAGGCTGGGGCAGAGCAGCACGTCACATACAGACCAGCAGCATCTTCTCTGGCTGCATAGAGGACAGAGAGGAAGTGACCCAGAAGCCTGCAGGGAGAGTCTCGCTGACCCAGCAGGTAAGTCAACAGTGTCTTGATCTACATTGCTATCTCTAAGAAGGTGCCCTCCTGAAGCTTCTATCATCATCCTGGGAAATTACAGGACACATTGTGAAATGAAAACCAAAAATATATAGTAAGGTTACCAGCCCTTTAAAATGACCTCACTCTGCAAGTTTGTTACAGCTGTTTACCCCCATTCCTGAGAGCCATTGGGGGCCCCCTGCCCAGACGGCTGCCCCAGGCGGTAAAGGAGGCAGGGCCATATTTGTGCCAGGACCCTGACCGGGCACAAGTCAGGACAGTCCTGGGCTGACTGGACCTGCCGCACTGTCTTTGTGAAATCACCTTCCTGCTATACAAGATACTACCTTTTTGTTTTCAAAACAGTCTTTAAACTGCGGACAGTGCTACACGCTAAGACAGTCCCACCGCACCCTTTCACGTGTCCTATTCTCGTCACACTCGAGTGTTCTTATGGCAACGAAGACAGTCTTAAGTAGTGGTGTGGGAGTAAATCAGTCCTGGTGTTGTATAAGGAGAAATCAACACTTCGTGTCTTTTTAAATAAACGACTGTAACCTTCCCCCAGAGCACAGGGCCCTGGACTGCAGAGAGACCTCCAGCCGCCCCCAAAGGCAACTTACAGGCTCTATCGCCAGGCTGCCGTCAATGTGTTATGATGTGAAAAATATTTCTCAAGACTATCAAAAGTCAAATACCAAAAGGAAAGAAACCAAACTCCTCACCTCTGGTAAAATATTGGTTTCTCAATAGCTCGTTGGTTTGGGTGTTTTTTACGTTTTTGCAGGTACATTTATGTAGTTTTGAAAGAGACACAAACAGTATGAGTTGTGGAAGGGCAGAGGGCTAGGGAGAGAGAGAATCCCAAGCAGAATCCCCATTGTCACCGCTGAGCCCAACGGGAGGCCCAAACTCACGAAGTGTGAGATCATGACCTGCGCTGAAAGCAAGACTCAGATGCTTAAATGATTGAGCTACCAGGCACCCCTGTTTGTTAGATTTTCAGAGAGAGAGGGAGAGAGAGAGAGAGAGAACGATTGTGTGTGAGTGAGATAGGGGCAGATAGAAAGGGTGACAGGGGACCCAAAGCAGGCTCCACGCAGACAGCAGCCAGCCCAATGCTGGCCTCAGACTCACAAGCAGTGTGATCATGACCTGAGCCAAAGTCAGACACTTAACCAACTGAGCCACACAGGCGCCCCGAAGCTCATTTGCTAATAAATTAAGAGCTAAGCTTAACTTGTAAGGTAAAATTATCTCCGCATTTGGAAGAGTAGTCTGGTACATGATTCCTACAAACATAATAATCTACGTTCCTGTTTTTTTTTTTTTTTTTTTGATTTTACTTTTAGGAAATCTCTACCCCCAACACAGGGCTCAAAGTCACAACCCAGAGATTATGAGTCACGCTGTCCTCTGACTCAGCCAGCCAGGCATGCCCAAATATAATACTTAACAGTTAACGCAAATTTAGAGATCATTAGGCTGAAAACTTATTTCACCAACCCTTTGGTCAGTCCCCATGACCAAAAGGTGGTTCAACTCCCATTCCAAGATAGTACGAGGCTGAAGTCACGAGCCAACACCCCAAAAGTTATGTCAATCTAAAGGATGACAACATATTGCAATAGCGTCGAAACCAAGACTTCAAACTCAAAACAATACCCATTGAATCCTAATAGTGTATTTTCAATCAGAGATGTTAATGTGGAGTCCATTAATGGGCTTGATTTACTTATCTTTGAGAGGCAGAGAGACAGCATGAGCAGGGGAGGGGCAGAGAGAGATGGAGAGAGAGAATCCCAAGCAGACTCCAAGTTGTCGGCACGGAGCCCGACTTGGGGCTCGACGCCACCAACTAGGAGATCATGACCTGAGCCCAAAGCAAGGGTCGAGCGCCGAATCATCTGAGCCCCCCAGGAAGCCCACAGGAATGGGCCTTTGGGGAGAGGGGTCCATGCTCTCCGGGAAATTAGACAAGGGTGCCGTGGAGGGGGGTTTGCAGTGGGGACACTGAGGGCATTCCCAAAGGTGTACAGTGTTCTGTAGAAGGATCAAAAGATTCCTGATTCTCCACTGAGCCCATGAGTCAAACAGAATTCCACAGGGAAATCAGAAACAGAAGCCATGAAACTTCCACGTGGCACACGAAGCAAGAGTGTTTCTCTCTCCACATAAGAGCTAAACGCACGCCAGTCTCCCGAGCCTGTGAGGGGAAGGGACAGGCAGAGCTCAGGCAGGAGGAGGCAGCACCGAGGACTCCGTGCCGCGCAAAACAGACCGGGTTTGGGGAGAGAGGACTAGCTGTGCGGTGAAGCTACGCGCTGCCTTGCTCCAATACAGGTTGCGGGGTCTCCAGCAGGAGAGCAGTGGGCGGGTGCAGACGGCCCGGTGTCACCTGTGTGTTCTGGGTCGGGATCTGCACCAGAAGCGCCAGGGCGGTGACATCGAAGGTCCCGTCTAAGGCCATCAACGTGCCGTGAACTCCACCGTCTACGCGATTGTTGGCCTCCTCTTTAAGGCCAATCGATAGGACCCAGCGAATCACCGGGTCCTTCCTCCAAACCAGCACCTCTGCCGACAGTAAACACCCATGGCCACGGTGGCTGCCGAAAGCTCTCTCCATCACATCCACACCCTGTGATGCAGGACAAGGATCTCCGCTCTGTGCCCCAAGCCTATGCTTCAGCTGCACACTCCGGGTGTTCTGGAAAACCTTCCTCCCGTCAGACAACACTGTTGGCCCCGAGCCTGGGCGCCTTGTCACTTCAACACAAACGTCTCAGTTCTAATCGCAAAGCCCGCTTTGTGGACTCAGTTGAAAATCAGAGACACCTGCAAAGACTCCCCAGCATATGAAGAGACTGTGACGGGACACCTCACTTTCATGCAAAGTAATAAATATTGCATCTCCTTTAGGAGACATCGAAAAATCACCAGATGATTCACTAGTTACTTCTGGTGAAAGACTGCTTCTGTCAACTGTGAAGAGATTTAAAATGAAGTACACAGTACAGGAAACACATATACCCAGTTCATTTCCAAGGTCTTTCACTAGGTAAAATAACAGTTGTTCAAACACATGGACACGCTTAAAACACTTACAGATCGTGATTACATTTCTCTGTAAGAACTCTGTAAGAACTCTGTAAGAACTCTGAGACTCATTCTCCTGAGGCGGACATTGTCAACACTAGGCACCTTTCGTGGAGCCTTATGGGGCTCTACCTCACCGCCACCTCCCTGAGAACTTCACTCCTCATAGCCCACTGTACCCAGAAGCCTTACCAGAAACAGTCGGTTAACACATATTTTATAAGTGACGTGTATATGCTGTATTCCTTCATAAAACAAGGTAAATGTGATTAAGAAAACCATAAAGAGGGGAAAATACGTTTACAATACTCTACTGCATGGAAACACATAACTTGCATACAAGTGGACCTGATCTTCAAACCCTGGCTGTTCAAGGGTCAACCGTATGTTTCTGGGACTGGCCATGCATGTCCACAGAGACCACAGTATGATCCACTCTCAGACACTGCGTTATACCTATGGTAACCCAGAAGCCAAGTCAGCGATTTGAACATCTCAGCCCCGGAGAAAGTCACCTACACACACTCTGTGAAACTGAATCAAATGCTGGGGCAAACGACTCAATAAACGCTGTCCTCATATGACCAAGTACTTAAACCGTACCTCCCGAAGATGACAAAAGAAACGTAGGAAACACAGTGAAATGTTTTGGCCAATTTTGTGACCTCTGGACTTACAAGACATACACATTTCTGGGAGCAGTGGGTGTGAGAGCCAGAGGGCACTTTCACGAATCTTAATGTTTTCATTACAGAAAGTATAAGGATGTGGAAGAAAACACACCGGCAACATCTAAGGGACCGAATTTTCCCAGCATGGTTCCAGGAGCAAAAGGCCCTGGAGGCCTTTTTATGTCCGTGGAGGACATAATACTGCTTTGCAGCTATAGAGTCTATTGAACAAACGAACAGCTACTGCTTTAAAAACAGGTACAGCTGAAAAGTGCTCAGCAAGGTGACAAGCAACACAATGCTTATTTTTTAAAGTTTTTGGTGTTTTTCAGCTTGTCCGCCCAATTTGCTGAGTCCCAGGGCACCTTGGGAAGGGTTTTCAATTCAGTGGCTCCAATCCAGTGGCTGTGGGGAAGCAGAGTGATGAAATGGGAGGTGGGGGGTGTCCACAGCCACGTGAGGTCTCCCGACACGGGGAGGGGTCTGCAGGCAGAGAGACCACGGATCTAGAGGAATGAGGCCAGTAAGACCACCCACACGCTGGAAACACGCAGGGGACACCAACCTGGTCAGGCAGGCTCGTCGCTAGCGTGGCTGGGGTGGACCTTTTGTCTTCTGGTGAGCAACCAGCGGATGGATTTTGTGATGCCCTTCTTCTTGGGGGCGTTGGTCAGTGAGTCCTGGCTATTGCTAGTTTTGCTGAGGCTGCTCAAGGGGCCATCCCGAGAGCCTGGGGATCTGGGGACGCACAGGAGAGCATCTTCCACGCGTGCTCGTCACACGACACACCGCCCCACGTGATTAGAAGCACAATCCCCCAGCTTCTAGGGAGGGCTGCGCCCTGGGAGCTGACACTCTCTCCCTCCCAAGTATATCTGGAGTCCAAGCACCTTGGGTTGAGAACGCTCGGCACCCCACCCTGGCCGTGACCCGGGAGCACGGAGGACATGCACACCTGAGCCACCCCAGGACGTGGTGCGAGGAACAGAGAGGCTGCTGGAGCTGCCTGGTGGGGGTGGGGGGAAGAGAGCATGGCTCCTGACAGCCCCACAGGGCACAGTGCGGCCCAGGGGAGGAGCCCTAGGGAGCATGTCACCCAGGATCCCCCGGGAGGAAAAGGGAGGTCTCAGGACGGCTGGTGCGTAGGATCTGAGCAAACGAGGCTGCCCTACAGCCACCAGCATCACAAGACTCTGGTCTTTTCCCCCTGCCTTTTGCTCTGCTGGCCACACCCAGGGCACCCAGGCAGGTATCCCAAGAATGACGTGCACGTAAACTCGGTTCATTGGCCTCTCTTTGGAATCGCTGTTCCGACCCTTTCTCCCCCATGTAGAGATCAAAGGTTTCTCAGAGCTGAAAACCAGCGCACAGGCATGTCTCCTACGATGCCTGTGCCCCTTACTTTGTGGCGTCCCTGATGTCCTCGTGGCTGGCCTTGTGCAGTGCCCCTTGCTGCAGCCTGTCCAAGCTCAGGGACCTCTGGGAAGAAGGAGCTGACGGTACACATCGTGTCCTTGCCGTGCTATCTTGTGACTCTTCCTCCAAAGGCAGCAACTGTGGGGTGGAGAGGAGAGTGACATGAGTTCACCGTGCACCCAGACAGAGGAGCACACAGCCCTGAAATCACAGGCAGCAACTCATTTGAAAAGCTATGAGCTGTGCTTTGTGCAGCGTCCAAAACGACTTCCTAGGATCGGCCTAACGCCAGGCGAAAGGGTGGATTCGCGTCCGGGCAGTGGGCCCACTGAGACCCCCAGCCCATCTGCACCGAGGGGTGTACCCTCCCCAGGACCTCCCACCACCAGGAGCCTGGCCACAGAAGGTAGAGGCGGAGACCCAAACCATGTCACCATACACCACGGCCAGCTGAGAAGGAAGGTGTTTGTTTCCTGACGCCATTCAGGGCAAACCCTGGTGAGCACGGAGCCCTCCCATGCACGATTGTCCAAAGCTCTTTGTTTGGGGGAAGTGGAGCGAGCTTGTGGCCTAATCCACTGTCACCTCTGGTGGCGATGCAAGGCTGGAATCTACGGGGACGTGTGTAAAGTGACAAGGCACCCAACCCCCTGACCCCACACTCGGGTCTGACTTCTGCTTCTCGGGGACATTTCGGTTGATGTTACAAACTGATGGACTCATCTGAAGCTTACAGACAGTCTGCTCGACACGGTGGAGACACAGCGTCCCTTGGCTGCCGTCACGACAAATGAACCCCTTCAGACTCCATTTTTCCTTGTGTGACAGGCTGTGGGTCTGCAGCTATGTGGCTGTGGGCCCTGGAAAGGACCGTGGGGCCATGGACCCGCCAGCGTTACGACCCTTGACAGGTCCTGGTGGTGAGGCAGGGCCGGATCTCACGAGACACACGTGTAGGACTGGTGAGACAGGCACAGCCAACTGGGTTTGTACCAGGGCCTCCGAAGCTGCATGGGGCTCGGGACACCCATGGCGGTCAGCACCAAGTGGAGCTGAGCTCAGGGAAGACACAAGCTTAACCAACAGCTCCAAAACACCTGCCTCCTCTCCTGATTTCCTGACAATCATCAGACAACAAAAGGCTACCTTAGCAGGCTACAAATTATCCACATAAAACCAAACAGGGTCAGACTCGCTCAACACAAGTAGGTTTCATACCCAGGTGGAAGCAAGGATATGGAGAAAACAAACCCAAAAGGGAACAGGACAGGGAGCCACACTAGCGACCAGGCTATGAGGTGAGCAGAGACGGAGGGTTCCGGGAGCACACCCTCCCCTGTGTCACAGCGCAGTCCACACACAGGCCCCCGCCCAGCACTGGGTCCTGCCAGACTTGTGCCTATGGGCCATTTCAGTCTCAACCAAAACGGGAGGCTCCCGCCAGGCTGGGAAGTGCAACGCCCGTGCTGGCCCTGTCTGCATGGACCTGACGCCCACTGCCCGTACACCTAGACTTCATCCCCCAAAACCTCCAAAGAGCCCTCCAAGTAACCATCAGTGAGCTGCGGGAGCAGGCCGTCCTGCCTGGGTGTTCATCACAAGACCCTCTGTTCCTTGAGAAAGTCTTGCTACCGAAGAAAAGGCAGCACGAGCCAGCAGAATGCAGGGCGTGCTCTGTGCCCCGGCGCCGATGTGAGCTCCTGATCTCTGAGGACCGTGCACCGAGGGGCAGGGTGTGGACACCCCAAGGGCCATGAACCTTTCACTGTCTTCCCTTACCAGGCGACCAAAGCAGGAAAAAAAGACGGTGATGAATACACCCCGGTCACAAAACAACCAGGGACCGAACTGGCACTTGAACGCAAGAATTCAACTGAACGGACACACCGTCTGTGCAGTGGAGGGGCTCCCCCAGCTGCCGCCCAGCTCTGTATCAGAGGCACGGCCCTGTCAGCGCATGGCTGGGAAGGTCTGGGATGGGGGTCCGGTCCAGGGAGCAAGGCATCCCAGTTATGAGGCGGACTCTCTGGTCGAGGGTTCCGTCCCGAGGCACGGCGCTTCCCCATGAGAATGGGCACACCCACATCATTGTCCTCTGGACACAGGAGGTGGCCTGTCCCAGCGAGGGGCACTGTAAATGGGAGAAGGGCGCCCGAGCAAAGGTGGGGTATGTGGCAGAGTGGTGTCGTGGCCAGTGTTTGCCCGGCAAAGTGTCCTCATGCACAGGATGAGCCTCATGCCCAGGCTCTCAGGCTCTGGTTGCACATCTGGAAATGGGCTAACCACACAAGCTGTGGCTCGCGGGGATGTCTGTGAGGGCCAGGTCACAGGATCCTAAACCACTGCACACACCAGGTGGCGAACCCTAAGAGCTCTCTGAATGCTGCTGGCTACGGCTGTCAAAAGTGGTGATCTCGAAATCGAAACTCTATGCCTCTGCTTCAGTAATTTCTCTTCCTAGAAACTTCTATGTCTCATGGAACTAAGTACGCAGCGCAGCGAGCAAGACACAAACGCGAGACAACGGTGAGCTCTGGTGGCCGTCGCAGGTACCGTGGAAACCGCACGCCGCGCTCGAGCTCCCAGTGGCTCCTGTACTTCCCCGCACACGCCAGCCGCTCGTCCTTACCCAGCTGTGGTGCTCACTGTGAAGAGATGGGCACTCTCCCCCACACCACACACAAACACAGCTAGGTTGCACTACGAAACACTTTCG
Organism: Prionailurus bengalensis; assembly: GCF_016509475.1. Lineage (NCBI taxonomy): Eukaryota > Metazoa > Chordata > Mammalia > Carnivora > Felidae > Prionailurus > Prionailurus bengalensis. Next base: position 7,958 of record NW_025091203.1, on the reverse strand, counting down.
CTTTCTCCGATGCTTCCTTACATCACTAGGCTGACAGAGGCATGCAAAGGAAGGAAGAGAAATCAGATTTACTGCACACTTGGAAGCTACAATTTCCCAGACCAAACGAGGCAAACATATTTTAAAGAGAACAACAGGACGGATATAATCGAGAGAAGATTTAGAAACAACCACGCCTGGAAGCAGCACTTTGTTCCACCACACATCTGAATGTAATAGGTTATTCGACATTTACCAGAGACACTACCAATTATCACTCAGGGATGGAAAACTCCATTACAACATACACAACTTATTAAAACATGGCATCTTGTAGAACAGAGACATCTAACAGGTGCCTATTCGAAACTTTCCTGTAACTGTTCTCCTTGTTGAAAACCAAGTTACACTTTTACAGTATCACCCTAGGGGATGCCGAAGTTCCCGCAACACCTTGGATAACACCAAACAAACCCACTCTGTTAATGCCCTGCTGGACGTGAATGTGAAATCCTGACCTAGAATTTGATTGACAACCTCTCACAAATCACTGTGCTGGTTACAGGAGGGTGTCCTGGGCAGGTACGTGATAAAAACGGGCTCAGGGGCAGGTGCCGGCTTCACGTTGTAGGAGTCCTGAGTTTCAGTGTAGAAGGCAGTACTTGTGCTCAGTAAGCCCATGAGATTTGGAGTCCTGAACACGAGTGTCGGCACCGCAAAGCGTGCTGTCTGTATCGAGCTTCCGTTCGTCTATGCTCAGTGCCTTATCTCTTTTGAAGAAACACTTCGTTTACAAATTATTATCTGGATCATACCCGTATCCTCCTGTACTATACAGTGATACGCTAACGACAATTTATGCCTATTGGGGCAAAACCCCACTCTCTAATGACAAATGAAGATACAGGAGAAACAACACGAGCCAGCCACGAGTGACCACAGACGCTCCAGGGCAAAACAGCAAAATGACAAAACACAAACCACAGAACTTTTACCCTGTGTCTCCTTCCAGCTAGCACTGCGTCTCTGCTCCCAACCAGAGTTCAAGTCCTCCAGAAAGCTGCCCCTACTGTGTCTACACAGACTCTGGAACTCTGGCGAGTGGGCTTTAGCGCAAGGGCTCCTGGACCAGACCACCGTGGTCCTCGGCCTCCACCTTGCCTGGCCCCACCCAGCACGACCAGGCCACCGGGCTCCCTTTCCCTGAGCACCTGGCTCACTGAGACCAAGCTCACCGCTTGGTCTCTGCCAGTTCTGTCTCTCTCTCTCCACTGCCACACTGGGCAGTGCCCAGAGAGCCACCCTTGCACTCTGGGGCTATCCACAGGTGCCCATCTAGGGACTTGTCAATCATCTGTCAAACAGAAATAGATAACTAACACACATATCACCTTTTACTTCCCATTCGCTGCTGGTCTCCCCTCACTACACTGTGCACACATAGGGGTGCAGGCCTCTCCTCTGACTTTTTATCTATTTATTGTTTTCTTTGTTTTATTTCAAGTGGGGGAGGAGCAGAGAGAGGGAGAGAGAGACAATCCCAAGCAGGCTCCAGGCGCGGTCAGCGCAGAGCCCCATGCGGGGCTGCGGGGCTCCGGGTCTCGATCTCACAAACCCAGAGATCGTGACATGAGCAGAAATCAGCAGTCGGACGCTTGACCGACTGAGCCACCCGGCGCCCCTCATCTGGGTTTTTCAGTCGTGCTGCACCCTAGCCTGGGACGATATCTGCACCAAACTTGTTCCATGACTACAGGTGCTCAAAACTTACACAAATATATAAAAATATACGCGGCTGAAGAGACAAAGGACAAAAGTACTTAAACTCCAAAGGTGAATTCTTTGTTGTTTAAGGATGAATACACATGTTCATTTAACCTTCGTTAGCGTTTCAAACCCTTACTACTTTGCATTGTGCTGTGCTTAACACTAGGTCCTATCTGAATCCACATTGCTACTTTACACAAAGAAAGAACAAAAGCTCTCAAAAGTAAATTCTAAGGCAGCAAAAGAAGAATGGGGGAAGGGGAAAAGAGAAAGCAGCCTATCAGTCCTTTAGTTCCAGAAGAGCCTCACAGACAGAGGAAAAGGCAGGTGACATTGGAGCAGGCAGGTGGGTCCCACGAGAGCCCCCAGAGGATGGAGGTCCTTGCCTTGGAAGGCTCATGTCGCAGACGGGCCACACGGCCTTTCCGGTGGCGCCGCAACACCGCGCTGCTGCTGCTGCTGCTGCTGGCATCCGTGGGGCTGTCCGCCAGACGGAACCTGGAAGCTGGGATGCTGCCGACGTGCGTCCGCCTGAAATACGGAGGAAAACAATCAAACAAACACGCACACACACACCAAGGTTGTTATCTAAAGAAAAGTGGACTTTGTCAGCCAGGCCAGAACCCATCCATTGGGAAAATGAGGTCAGAGAAAAAGGTCTCCAAGGAAGGCGTCTTTGCCCCCGGCTCCAGTGCAAGCCCGCTAGCCGGGCCCTGTGGAGACAGGGTCTCCCGGGCCCAGCAGGTGCAACGCATCCCCGCGGCCCAGACGTCCCCGAGGTGGAGCAGCGCCTGCCCCCAGTCAAGCTGTCGTCCTGCGTGTCTGCACCACCTCCTGCCCAACTGACCGGAAAGCACTCCTATACGTCCCTCTGGCCTTCACCTGCCATCGGCCCACGTGTGCCAAGGCCCTTGCTGTGATGCCAGGTGACCCCAGGTTTTCCTCCACCAGCCACTATCGGGCGCCCCAGGGGCAGTCGCAGCAGGATCCTCGGGAACCACACCTCGCAGCTCCCGTACACAGGAGGTGGCAATGCGCCCGGTGTTTCCAAGGCAAAAGCGTCTCTGGCCTCTGTGCAGTTAGACTAACAGACAAATGTCCCCCTTGGCCACAGAAGTCTCCAGAAAAGTTCCATGGAGCCCCGAGCCCCTAGGGTGGAGTCACTTAATTGGGCTGTCAGCTGCTCCCCTCAGCAAAGGCTCTGGGCACGAAGCTCTGGGCAGCAGCTGTGAAGGAGCACCGGCCAGCGCACGTGCCCGGCCTCAGCCACGGGCTCACCCTCCACACTTGAACCCTGCACGGGAGTCCAGTGGCTCCTTGCTCTCTGGAAAAGAAGAGAGGCTGCCTTCCATTTCACCAATCCTTATGGTCTCGGGAGACAGAACACGCCCATCTGATTCACATCAACTAGAGAGGGGGCCCCTGGCGTCACCCCTTGTGGCCTGGAGACAGAGCCACCACGACAGGGCGTCTCCTCTTTGGTGCTTCAAGCTCTTCTCTGCAGCCTTTCAAGAAACGTCATTGACACGTGCTGCTTCAGGGTACTGATTGCTTCTAAGACAGCCAAGTCGGGACTGCCCGCTGGCCACAACCACCTTCCCCTCCTCTGGTCCCCCCATTCCCAGAACAACTGCTCACCTGAGCTCAGGTGGTCTAGCTTCACCGCTGTGCGGCCACGACACATCGCCAATCGGGGAGAGCCACACACGCCACCCCGCATGGGACCTGGCATGGTTCATGGCTCCACTGAGGTTCGCGTGTGTCCCCTGACTCTGACACCCTATCTCAGGCTCCCTGGCTCCCGACCCCACCACCCTGCACCCAGTCCTATCCCAGAGCTCTCTCCCATCTGCCCCGCCTGCATGTGGAAGTGGGTCTGACACCTTTCTTTTCCTCTGCAACCCAGACCATGTCATCTTGCTAGAGGACGACACAAACAGAAGACGTGGCTATGAGGTCGTGCCAGGAGGGCTCAGCTTTCCAGCCTGCCTGCCGCCTTCCCAGTCTCGTCCCCACGGCCTCTGACCACTCACGGCGACACAGCTCCCAGCAGCCTCTCTTCTGCCACCAGACGAGAGAGCACTTTGGGAGATGGCTTCAAACAGACCCTGTTCCTCAGCCGGTCTCCTGCCCGGAGACTTCTGACCACAAGGCCACCTGTGACCGCGGCCAATGCCTCCGCAACCACGGGAGCACTGCGATCCTCTCTATCTTTCTCCTTGGCCAGCTCACCTCAGGCGGGTGACGGGCGTGGACGTCCCTCTTATGGCAACTGCCCCACGGTGCCACCCTCCAGGGGCCTGCACAGCCCCTTCCCTTGAGAACTCCAACATGCACTCGAGTGGCCTGCACCGCATCCACTGTTTGCTCCCTTGGCCTCCTCACACATACCCGTCTTCAAGCCCTGGAATGGTGACGCTCAGCACACTGGTGTCTTGCTGGCGAGGATCTCCGTCAGCCAACCAAGAGGCTGCTCTGTGCCTGGATCTTCCTGGGTGCTTCTCTCTCTGGACACACATTCGCTGTGCCACCAGTACTTCGGTGGACAGGGAGGGCCGCTTGTGACTCTACCTGCACTGACTTCTCTCTCCTACAAGCAGGCTCAACAAGGACAGCCACAGCACACCCTCGACTCTCCCGAGAGCCCCCGTCGGCAGCCGAACAGACCCCAGTGAGGCCTGAGTGGGCCTGCCTTTGGAGCAGGAGCCTCCTTCCTGCACCTAAGGGGGCCTAGTCAGCTACTCGAGGCACTGTCACACCAGAATGACTCTCACATGGTACCCATTTCCTACAAAGAAGCAAGCAAACCTTTTAATACCTCGCTGACAATTACTGTCTGCAGGACGCAGCTCACAAGCCGGCTGACCCACTCCCTCACAGGCGACTCACCAACGTCCCAACAGAGTTACAGCGATTACATGTCATTCTCCAGTCTTTTCAAACATATAAGAAACTGCGAGCACTGCGCTAACCCCACCAATGTCAAGGTGACCTTCACAATCATGGCCACGTGTGCACTCCCATGGTGACCCCACTGGCGTTGCGGAAGGGACCAGAGCTTCCAGGGATGCTGGGCCGAACCTGGCACGCTGGACCCCTCCTAGCCCCACACCATCACTGCCACACTCGGTGGAGGGAGGCCGCAAAGAAACCCACCCAAACACGAACAGAACTTGCCCTAACTTCCACTCCTCCTCCCATGGCTGCGAGCTCTGTCATGCCTCCCGGTCTCCTGAGATTCCAAACCTAACCTCTGGAATGAGGTTGTACTTCTCCCTCTTGCCAACTACTAAGCTACCGGCTCCCTGAGCTACATCCAGTCACTCTGCCCATTCGGCCAAAGGATTCCTCTGGAAGATACACAGCAGGTGCCAACATAGGTGTTTGTGAGGTGGTTCATGTTAGGCACGGTGAAGGGCAGTGTCCCCCCCAGCCCCGCCCCATCATCAGTTAGCCGGTCCCTGGAAAATGGATCGCGTCAGACTACAACACACTCAGGGTTATTGTGTGTAACTCTGATCCGGTTCGGGTCATACCATAGCACACCCACGGTTCTACTTTGGAACCATGAGCTGGTTCACGTCATACTGGTGACAGAGGGAAGCCGCCCCCAGCCGCATCTCAAACAGATCTGTGAACCGGGAAGTGTCATACCCGTGGTGAAGCGAAGAGCCTCTCACTCTTGCCCGCTTTAATATGGCCCTCAGTGCTTCCAAGTTCCGTAGAAGGTGATCCTGCAAAGCAGCAAATGACAAGGACACTCACTGCAAGCAAGGTTAACTAGTCTTTGCATCAGGAGTCCGTTCAACACAGAGCACAAACTGGTAGTGGCCAGAGGAGAGGAGAGTAGGGGCGGTGGGCAAAAGAGATGATGGTGATTACGAGGCATCAGCATCCAGATATCAAATAAGGCCGTCACGGGGATGAAAAGCACAGTACAGGGAATACGGTCCGTGATACCCTAAGGACTCTGTATGGTGACACACGGTGACCACAGTGATGGTGACGAGCAAAGAGTCACGTGTGCAATTGTTGAAACCGTATGCTGTCTACTTGAAACTGATACAACACTGTAGGTTCATTAGAATTCAAGAACAAATGGAAAACACTACTAGCATCAAGTGTGCTGAAATGCTGACCATCATAACCACGATGGGTAAATTCAGCAGTTACAAACCCCAAGACCATTCTCTCCAAGAGTCCTCCAGGAAACACCCAGATCACCAAGTGAACGTCCTAAACCCTACTGAACAGTTAGGTCTCAGGCATAGCAAGGTTACAGAGGAGAAACACCGAGCCACTAGGACTTCTTCCTAATTATGTAGAGAGGAGCAGGACTTTCTGGGCGGTGGGGGAATAGCCCTTCTGTGCAATAGGCACGTGCTCCATCGTGGACCCTCTGCAGCCCAGCCTCACGTCTGCACACGCAGCACCAGGGAGCAAACCGACGAGGAGCTTCGGTCACACAACTAGCCCCTAGGCAGTGCCGTCCCAGGCCGGAGACACCGCCGCACGTGGCTAACTGAGCGCCCAAAATGGGGCTGGTCCCAACCACAGGGGATGGCACTGTGAGATGCCCCGTGGGTTGCAAGGACTGAATGTGGAAAAACATTGTAGAGTAGCTCCCTCATGTCTACACTATTTACATGATACAATAACATGTTGCTTGCATCAGGCTGCATGAAAACTAAACATCACCCGTCTGTTTGACCATTGCAACGTTTTTTTTTTTTTTTTTAATTTATTTTTGGGACAGAGAAAGACAGAGCATGAATGGGGGAGGAGCAGAGAGAGAGGGAGACACAGAATCGGAAACAGGCTCCAGGCTCTGAGCCATCAGCCCAGAGCCCGACGTGGGGCTCGAACTCCCAGACTGCGAGATCGTGACCTGGCTGAAGTCGGACGCTTAAGCGACTGTGCCACCCAGGCGTCCCTGTTTGACCTTTTCAAATGCAGCCTCGAGAACCCTTGGGATGACACCCGTGTCACCTGTTACCTCCCTGCTGGGCTACGCTGCACTCAACGAAAGGTTTACGCGAACATTTTAGCTTTCGAGCGAACCCCCGAAGGGACTCAGAAATCTGAACCCCATAGGCTGCTCGGCTCCAACTCCGCCACATGCGTGCCATTCAGACTTGCGAGCGTGGGGCCGCTCGAAAGCACAGTGGTGGCTCGCCTTGGAGGAAGTGTGAGCCCCAGAGGTCCCCTGCTCCTTTCCAGTCTCAACCGATCACTGAATGATTGAGAGATGGAAATACCTTCTCACGTTGCGTTTCTTATAACTGTTTTTTCAGATTGCCAACTTCTCCTAACAGAGTCTTCTGAGAAAGGTACACACAGTCCTTTACTGTTGATTCTTTCAAACGTTCCACATGCTAGAGCATGCCGACGTTTTCTCTTTACCATAACGCAGCACCACAGACAAGGCATGGAGCGGATGGCCATACCAACGAACCGGGTCACATGACCACAGAGTGAAATGCTGTCTGTGAAACTGCAGTAACAGCCTTTACTCATACTTTGTCCATGTACAATTTCTTCACGGATCACTGTCTGACTGTAAGTATGACAAGTTCCTAAGTTTACTTGCAGCAGGTACACTGGTTTGTACTAGCTTTTAGGGTCTGTGATGCCTCAGTCACTTGGGAAACCTGACCTAAGTTTCGTACATATACTTCCAATCTCACATACAACTTTCTACCGAAAGGCTGGCCCCAGTGATCAAGGTAGAATCTCACGTGGGGTATAATAACGCACCTCATAATGGGTTTTACCCAAAACAAGTGTGTCGTGTAATTAGCATTGCTCACTGGTGTCTCCAAGTGCCAATCTTAGGGAAGATTCTGGGCTCATCTACAGGGACACAGGTGTCACCAGAACCGGTAGTATCAGGTCCGCATCCAACTGTCCCCACCAGAGCTTCTCTCACAGAGATGCTATGATACTGCTTCCCTCCCGTTACACCTCAAGTGTATCCGTTATGATGGTGTGAGAGTCCAGGCTTCGACTCTTTGCAACCCAGATGAAAAGAGGGAAGGCAGGAGATGGAACAGGAGAAACTCTGTTTTCAGCTGGTTAAATGCCTGACAGAACTGCGCACTCCTACCGGTCGTTCTGGACAAAAGAGGTAGAAATTAGCTCCCCAGACAAGAACCAGGCTGAAGGTTCCAGCACAGGGGTGGCAAACGAGGGCCTGCGACCCATCCAGCCAC
>NW_025091202.1:0-84879 GCF_016509475.1 Prionailurus bengalensis | reverse complement strand
GCCCTTTGGTCCTGGCTGTAGCCATATCCTCTCCCTTCCAGTGTTTCTGACTGCCTCCTCATTCACCTGTAGGAGTCTTGGAGCTGGCATTCAGCAGGCACCCTTGGATGGGCGTCGGATTCCCACTCGGTTCCATGTTCAGTTATATCTGGTAGATATCCCAAAGGAGAATGGGCCTCCATACCCTGACCTTGGTGCTTGGCTGTTTGTAGCAAGGGTGGGGAGAACAGAGTCAGCTCACCTCTCTGCTCGGCCTGATTGATGTGTCTTCCTTCTGAAAAGCAGAGAGTTCACACAGGAGCCAAAGGCTCCAGAATCTGGTCCACACAGCTAGAGCCTCTTACTGTAGGAGGGCACCAATGCCTCTCTCCCCACTTTGGAGCCACAGCTGGGGGAACCTCCCAGCTACAGCACCGTCACTGCCTACTCCATTCAATGTTGCAAAACGCAACAAAAGCTGACCAAGGCCCAGGGTGCCCTAGGTCCTTCTGAAAGAAGAAGGAAGACCTGGTGCTGACATGGCTCCCAGATGGAGACACTAGATGGCTCTTTTGCATAAGCTCTCTGGTGTTTCTTCTTCTTATAGCCATGTTGCCAGGAGCTGGTGCAGGGCACTGCCTTCTCCAACAGAATTCCCCTTCCAAGCTCTGAAGAGCTCTGGCCCTCCTCATCCACCTCGACGCGTCGTTTCTCTCTTGTAGAAACAAAGTTTTTCCCACAATGTATTCAGAATCAGTGTCTCAAAGGGTCTTATCTTCTGTCTTCCACCTGAGAATCTGGGCCAGTCCTTGTGACTGTGGGAGAGTTTTTTGCCACAGAGCCCCTTCTTCATTACATCACTGGGTTTCAGAAGTATGCGTCCATTCTGAGGCCCAGGACATTTGAAGGGACGCAGCAGAGGAAGTTTGGTGTGTATGCTGGCCAGAGACTTGGGCAGGGAACAGGCCTCCCTCTGGGCTGAGGGCAAATGAAGAGAAAAATCTTTCCAAATGCATCCCCATTCCCACTTGAAATGGTGAGATTGGCCCACCTGGAGCAAACTTCCTTCCCCTTGCTGTGTTTTTGAAAATGTATTTTTTTTTCTCTTAGGTACCATGGAGCTATCACTCAGCTGGCAGAACTGGGTGGGCCGCAATCTCCTGCTCTATTCCTATGCCCAGGAAGAGCTATCAGGCTCTTTTCTACCAAAGGAAAGAAGGACTGGTGTTCCTGGGTGCTTGGTGCTTGGACTGCTGTGCTAGGGAGGGTGAAGGGAAAAGAGCTTGCCTCACTGACCTGCATGACTGAGTTGCCTTTATTCTGAGAAGCACACAGTTTGCACCTAGGCAATATGAACAAGGAGGGGGTGAACATTGGAAGAGCGCTTGCCAGGAATGAGGGAAACAAAGCTTGTTGCAGATTTCTGAGCAAGAGCCCTCAGAACCCCATAGCTACAGCTCAAACACTGCTGCCTCCCTCGACTGATGGGAAAAGTGGCAGGGATAGACCAAACAAGAAATACCTGGCTCCTTAAGAAAGAAGGAAAGTTTCTTGACAGGGCTCCCAGGTGTAATCCTTCAGAGTGCTCCCTTAGCCTAAGCCCACAGACCTTTCTTATTCTGGATACAACCTGGTTCATAGGAGACTATGCTGGACACTTCATTCTCTAGTTTCTCCAAAGCATGCGTGATGAACGCTCGCATTGTGTGTCTCCATTGCTACCCCTGAGCCCCTTTGATGAAAGACAGTTTGCATGGAATCTATTCTGAGACAGTGTCTCAGAGTAATATCCTCTTCTTTCAGCTTGGGGGTTTGGTAGTGTTTTAGTGATGGTGATAGAAATTTTGCATTAGGCAATTCTCACTATGGTTTCAGAATGGTGTGGCCCTTTCCAAACCCAGGGCATGTGCAGGGGCCAAGGGAGAATGCCTTGTGGGTAGGCTAAGGCAGAGGTTGGGGGTGGATGCCACCTCCTTGTGTGGACAAGGGGAAGGCAAGGTTGTGGTCTCTTTCCTCAGTTTCCCCCGTGCCAAGTTGAATGCACAGCTTTGACTCCCCTTGTCATTCCTCTCCCATCGCTGCTTTCCTAACTTGGTCTAGTTCACACACAGAGACCCTGTGTCTGTCTTCTACACCAACCAAGGTCCCTGGAGTGGAGGTGAGTTTCCAAGCCTTTCCTGAGGCAATGTGGGGCTTGCAGGGTCTGATATCTCAGAGAAAGCCAAGCCCCTCTGTCCCTGAGCCGTTGGTGCTGGGCAAGCAACGGTATTGTGGGAATGGGTAGTCACATATACGCTGCCCTTAATGGATGGAGCTACCCTCATGCGGAAGAACAGACTGTGCGATCAGCACGCAAAAAGTCTATTGAATATACACTGCACCAAGCCCTCATTCCCACCTCTTCATCATCACATGAAAGTAACTTCTTTATATCTCAGAATCTCTACTGCCCCTCTCAATGGATGGCACATCAGAAGACAAAGTTCCTGGGGCGCCTGGGTGGCTTGGTCGGTAAAGCGTCCAACTTTGGCTCAGGTCATGATCTCACGGCCCGTGAGTTCGAGCCCCGCGTCGGGCTCGGTGCTGACAGCTCAGAGCCTGGAGCCTGTTTTGGATTCTGTGTCTCCCTTTCTCTCTGCCCCTCCCTTGTTTATGCTCTGTCTCTGTCTCAAAAATAAACGTTAAAAAGAAAATTAAAAAAAAAAAGAAGACAAATTTCCTGTCTGTTTCTTAAGGGCCTCTTCTTCAGAGGGCTCCAATGAGCATCCTTTGGAACACTCCTGTAACAAAAGCCTACAAAATGTCCCTGTTATTCCTGAGCAAGCCATCTTGTGAATACATTGTGCCAGTCATGTTCTTCTAAACATGAAGAACTCTGGCCACCCTTGTATCCAGTTTCATGACATTGCTGTATCATCCATTACAGTTCACCTTATCCATATAAATTCAGTCTTTAAGAGTACTATCTCCAGCATGCAGCTGTCCAAAGGGGAAAGCCCTTATGAGTGTGGGAAAGGTGGAGACAAAGGAGCCCAGCTTTTTTGGTTTCAGAACTACATGGACACGCAGAGCCCTAGGGCATCAACATCCCCTGGCACCAGCTGGGCTAGATATATTAGCTGGGAGTTGGCTTCCTTGCTGGGGCTAGTGCGAATGAAGATAAACATCTCCCTTCCGCACGGATTGCATTCCCTTGGGATGGAATTATTGAACACCCTTTGGTCCTGGCTGAAACCATTCCTCTACTTCTCACTGCCTCTTCATTCACCCTTAAGAGCCATGGAGCTGGCACTCGCTCCACAAGCATCCAGTGATGGGCGTCAGATTCCAACTGGGTCCCCTGATCCAGCCATGAGCATTGGATATTCCGAAGGAGAATAGGGCTCCTATTTCTCATCTTGGTGCCTGGCTGTTGGAAGCAAGGGATGGGCGGGAGAGGAGCCAGCTCACCTTCTTGTTCTGCCTGATTGAGGTGTTTTCCTTCGAAAAAGCATACTGTTCACACAAGAGAAGTAGGCTCCAGAAGCTTGTCAGCACAGAAAGAGCCCTTTACAACAAGAAGGCAGCAATGCCCCTCTCCACACTATGGGGCCACAGATGGGGGAATCTCCCAGCTAGAGCGCTGTCACTGCCAGTTCCATTTCATGGTGGGAAAAGCAAGAAAAGCAGGACTCTCTAGGTCCTTCTGAAGGAAGAAGGCAAGCCTGTAGCTGACAGGGCTCCCAGATGGAGACACTAGAGGGCGCCTGTGCCTAAGCCTTCTGGTGTTTCTTCTTCTGAAGGTCAGATTGCCAGGAGCTGGTGTTGGGACATCCCTTCTCCATAAATTTCCCCATCCAAGGTCTGCAGAACTGCGGCCCTCCTTATCCACCTTGACACATCTTTGTTCTTTGTTTGAAACAATTTTCTACCCACAATCCGTCACACTCAGCATCTCAAAGAGTCCGATCCTCTGCCTTCGACCTTGAAGTCTGGTTCAGTCCTTGTGACTGGGGGTGAGGTTTGCCACGGGGCTCCTTCTTCATTAATTCACTGTGTTTCAAAAGTAATCAGCCATTCAGAATCCCAGAGCATTTGAAGGAACTCAGCAGCGAATGTTTGGTGTGTAGCCTGGGCCAGACATTTGGGCAGGGAGCTGGCCTCCTTCTGGGCCGAGGGCAGTCGAAGCAAGGCATCTTCTTTCCATGTGGATCCCCATTCCCACTGGAATTGTCAAGTTTTGGCCTACCTGGTGTCCATTTCCTCTCCCTTGCTGAATTTCTGGCTATTTTTTTTCTCCCTTAGGAGCCATGGAGCCCTCAATCACCCCGATGGCACCCCTGGGTGCCCACAAACTCTCACTCTGCTTCTGTGCTCAGTGAGAGCTATCAGGCTCTGTTCTACCAAAGGAAAGAAGGCTTTGAGTCCATGGGTGCTTGGTGCTTGGACTGCTGTGCTATGGAGGGTGAAGGGGAACAAGCTTGCTTCTCTGACCTGGATGATTGAGTTGACTTCATTCTGAGAAGCAGAAAGTTTGCACGTGGGCAGTATGAACGAGGAAGGGGTCAACATTGGAAGAGCCCTTGCCAGGAATTAGGGAACAAGCCCTTGTTGCAGATTCCTGAGCAAGAGCCCTCAGAACACAATAGTTACAGCTCAAGCACCACTGCCTCCCTCAGCTGATGGGAAAAGTGGCTGGGATAGACCAATCCAGAAACCCCTGGCTCCCGAGAAAAGAATGCAGGTAGTTGCTGACAGGGCTCTATGGTGTAGTCCCTCAGAGGTCTTCTTTGGCCTAATCCCACCGGTCTTTCTTATTCTATATACAACCTGGTTGATAGGAGACTGTGCTGGGTACTTCATTCTCAACTTTCTCCCGTCTCATGTGTGATGAAGAACTCTGGCAATGTGCATCTCCATTACCAACCCTTAGCCCTTTTAATATAAGGCTGTTTGCATGGAAATTATTCTGCGATAGTGTCTCAAAGTCACATCATCTGCTTTCAGCCTGGGGGGTTGGTGGTGTTTTTATGATACTGCTTAGAGATGTTGTATTTGGCCCTTCCCAATTTGGTTTCAGAATGATGTTGCCCTCTCCAAAACCCGGATATGTGCAGGTATCCAGGGAGAATGCTTGTGGGTAGGCTAACCCAGAGGTTGGAGGTAGATCCCACCTCCTGTGTGGACAAGGAAGGGGAAGGTCTGGGTCCGGGTCTCCTTCCTAGGCTTCCCCCATGCCCATTTGAATACACAGCTTTGACTCACTTTGTTGTCATTCCTCTCCCATGGCTGCTTTCCTAACTTTGTTTCAGTTCACGCAAGGAGACCCTGTGTCTGTCCTGTACACCACACAAGTTCCCCAGTGTGGAGGTGAGTTCCAAGCCTTCCCTGAGCCAAAGAAGGGCTCACAGAGTCTGACATCCCAGATGAAAGATAGCCCCCCCCCGCCCCTGAGCCCTTGGTGCTGGGCAGGCTACAGTATAGTGAGATGAGTAGCCACATGGACCCCACCCTTAGTGGATGGAGCTACCCTCATTCAGAAGAACAGTCTGTGAATGTGCAGCACATTCCAACACCTGATCAGTGCACAAAATGCCTTTTGAATAAACAGTATACTAAGGTCTCATTCCCACCTCTTGATGCTCACACGGAGCAAATTTCTCATATCTCAGAGCCACTGCCACCCCTCTCGATGGATACGATGGGGCACACCAGAAGACAGTGTTCCCCCCTATTTCTTGAGGGAGAATGTAGGCCTCTTGTTCACAGGGCTCCAATGGACATCCTTTTCAGCACTCTTGTAGCCAAATCCCCCAAAAGGTTCTTATGATTCCTGAGCAAACCAGCTCGTGAATACATTATGCTCATCAGGTTCTTCTAAACAAGATCCATTCTCATCCTTCATGAAAAACTGTGGCCCTCGGTGTATCCAGTTTCATGACATTGCTTTATTATCCATCAACGTTCATCTTGGGGTCCATACAAAATCAGTTTTTCAGAGTCCTATCTCTGAGTTGCAGATGTCCAATGGGGAGCAGCCCTTGTGACTATGGGATAGGTGGACCAAACGGGGCTGTGGCATTTCATTTCAGGATTTTATGGACATCCAGAGCCCTGGGGCATTGGAAGGAGTCCAGATGAGAGATGAGTGTGCGGAGGTGTAGCCAGATGTATTAGCGGCAAGCTGGTCTCCTTGCTGGACCTAGGGGAGATGAAGATAAGCATTGATCAAATCCCATGGGATGGAAATATTGAAGGCCTTTTGGTCCTGACTCTAGCCATTCATCTATTTCTGATTGTCTCTTCATTCACCCTTAGGAGCCATAGAGCTGGCACTCAGTCATCTGTCACCCAGGATGGATGTCTGGTTCCCACTGGGTCCTGTGCTTAGTAACAGCCATGAGCATCGAATATCCCAAAGAGAATAACCCTCCTATTCCTGACCTTGGGGCTTGGCTGTTTGTTAGAAGGGGTGGGGCAGTGGAGCCAGATCGCCTCCTTGGTCTGCCTGATTGAGGTGTTTTCCTTCTAAAAAGCATAAAGTTCACACAAGAGAAGTAGGCTCCAGAAGCTTGCCAGCACAGAAAGAGCCCTTTACCACAAGAAGGCACCAATGTGCCTCTCCACACTTTGGGGCCACAGATGGGGGAAGCTCCCAGCTACAGCACTGTCACTGTTCACTCCATTTCATGATGGGAAAAGGAAGAAAGACAGACCAAGTCCCTATGTCCTTCTGAAGGAGAAAGGCAGGCCTGTAGCTGACAGGGTCCCAGATGGAGACACTAGAGGGCACCTTTTCCTAAGCCCTCTGGTGTTTCTTCTTCTCTGGGCCAGATTGCCAGGAGCTGGTGCTGGGCACTCCCTTCTCCATAGAATTCCCAGTCAAGGTCAGAACTCCGGTCCTCCTTATCCACCTTGCCACATCTTTGCTCTCCTGTAGAAACAAGGTTCTTCCTGCAAATCCGTTCAGTCAGTGTCTCAAGAGTCCTATCCTCTGCCTTCAGCCTAGGAGGCAGGTTCAGTCATTGTGACTGGGGGTGAGGTTTTGCCACAGGGCTCCTTCTTCATTAATTCACTGGGTTTCAGAGGTAAGCAGCCATTCAGAGTCCCAGGGCATTTGAAGGGACTCAGCAGCATAGTCTGATATCCCAGAGGACAGCTAGCACCCCTTTCCCTGATCTCTTGGCTCTGGGCAAGCTACAGTATTGTGGGAGTGGATAGACACCTGGACCCCCCCCCCCCACCCTAATGGATGGAGCTGCCTCATTCACAAGAATAGACAGGCTGTTCATGTGCAGCACACTCCAAGACCTGATCGGCACACAAAATGCCTTTTGAATAAGTAGTGTACCAAGGCCTCCTTCCCACCTCTTCATTGTCACATGGAAGCACATTCATCTAGAACTGGTATGTTGAGCTGTACCTTTTTAAATTGATCAAGGAATTGAAGTGTTTTATTATTTTTCCCTGGAAACACTTTAACCCGAGACACCCCATATTTGTATATGTCTTATTCCAATGGTTATTAAGCACAGCACCAAAACAAAATCGCCTGTGGGAGCTAAATTCTCCAAGATAATATGTCTGAGTCAGGATAGCAGAGTCAAAATGGGGGTGTAAAAATAGCAAGATTAAATCACGTGTTCATTTTTTTCCCAGTTTCATGCCAAATTTTAATTCTCGTTAGCTAACATACAGTGCAATATTGGTTTCCGGATTGGAATTCAGTTATTCCTCACTGCCAGACAACACCCTGTGCTCCTCATAACAAGTGCCCACCTCAGTACCCATCATCCATGTATCCAATACCCCACCCACCCAAAGAAATCAAAGAATTGATCCCATTGACAATTGCACCAAAGATATTTTGTAAGATACTTAGAAATCATCCTGACCAAAAAGGTATAAAATATGTACTCTGAAAAGTTATGAAGGAAAAGGAAGATGATACAAAGAAGTGAGAAAACATTCCATGCTCATGGTTTGGAAGTACAAATATTGTTAAAATGTCTATAGTACCCAAAGCAATCTACACAGTTAATGCAATCCCTATCAAAATCCTACCAGCATCTTTTACACAGGTACAACAAACAATCCTAAAATTTGGGTGGAATAACAAGAGACCCCGAATAGCCAAAGTAATCCTGAAAAAGAGAAGCAAAGCTGGAGGCTTCATTGTGGAACATATTCCAAAGAGCACTAAAAAGAAGAAAAAGGAAAACAAAAGCCTAATGATATACCATGACTGACTCATGATTCCAAGTACTTTTTTTTTTCATTTTGTCTTTATGCTTATAGTTCGTTCATCAGTACTATCATAAAATCAGTCACTCAAATATTTAGAATACATTAAAGAAAAAAATGAGAACAGAATGTGACATCATGAAGCTTCAATGTTTCTTTATGACATTTTCTAATCAGAAGTGTTTCAAATTATTCAAATTCACCATTCCCAGGTGACAGTGAGTAGAATTTAACAAAATTCAGCAGGCACAAGTGACAGACTGCCTTTCATGTGAACTTAGATATTTCTATGCTTGTGTCAGATATCACTTACATGTTTGGAGATCACACAGAATTACTCAAAGCTCAACATCTGGAAGGCTTCCCACTGTGTATATAGCCAAAGACATAAAACAGAGCGATGTGTTCCTGTGTGTTTAATGCAATCCAAAGAAAGGTATCACGCTGCCAAGCAATCCAGTTAGACATGAAATAGAGAAGAGAATATAAAGCCCAAATGCACTTCAATGCAGGTGGTGCTGGCAAGAGCCCACCTCACTTCAGGGGCAAGAAGAGACTGAGATCAGGGGTCAGAGTCAGGAGCAAATTGTCTGTCCTCAGACAGTGACAAGAAACACTAGGTAAGCTCTCACTCGGGTGGTGGGCTGCCACACAGCGATTAGTTTTTGATGTTGGGGAAGAAAGGTTGTTCTGTTCTTGAGAGCTCAGTGCTTGGCAGCATTGTGTTGGTCCAGATGGCCACTCCCTGCTCTTTACCCACCTTCTGGAATGCCTGAGCTTTCTTCATTCTGAGACACTAACGGTTTGTCCGTGCAAAGTCAATACCTTGGAGAGGTAAGGATAGAAAAAAGTAAACTTAATAACTAAAAGAACAGAGCCCATTTCCACAGAGCCAGGAGCCAGAAAAGAGCCCCCAAGCCAGCACTGTTCTATCACTGAAAGAAAGGAATGGAAAAGAGTGACCATCCCTTTGTACACAGGGCTCCTAATTGTAGCTCAAAGATATTCCCCTTAGATCTGGCCCACTTATGTTGGTGATGACACCAACCTTGCCTCGGGAAACGTGCTGGTGCCCTCATGTGAAGCTTGATATCATTTTCCTCTGAGATGAAGATATCTGGCACCCGGTGCATCCCTTCAGATTCCCTTCCTCTTTCTTTTAATGAGGATTTCATTAGGGAACATTCACAGACATAATCAGGGAGCATTTTCTGATTTTAATCATGGAGTTGTAACTAGTTCCCCAGTAACCTGAAATAGGTTGAGCAACAGGAGTCCATGGAACTCTTCTGCAATTTGAGCCTTGGCAAAAGGAGGCACAGGGACTTTGAAACTGTCCAGCAGAGGAGGTTTGCATGTGCACATGGGCAGATGGGCAGATGATGTTGGGAAGGACAGGATCTTCTTTCTGGAGCAAGGGCCTAGTGCCAAATTCAGGAGCTACAGGGCTGTCACTCAGCGCCCAGTAATTCCCAGGGAGCCTGCACTCACACTGTGTGTCATCACATAGCAGTTAATTTTTGATTTCGAAGAGGAAATCTTGACCTCCTGCCAGTAAGAACTCTGTGTTCAGGATTCTGTTAGCATGGGACCATTGTCCTTCTC
Organism: Prionailurus bengalensis; assembly: GCF_016509475.1. Taxonomy (NCBI): domain Eukaryota; kingdom Metazoa; phylum Chordata; class Mammalia; order Carnivora; family Felidae; genus Prionailurus; species Prionailurus bengalensis. Next base: position 75,072 of record NW_025091202.1, on the reverse strand, counting down.
TCTGTCCCCCTCCAGGAAAGCCTGAGCTCCTGTAAGGGTTAAATTGTAGTGTAGAGCTAAGGCTTAGCTTGAAAAATAACAGCTTTGTGTTGACACTGAAGGTTAAGAGATAACAGCCTTGCTTTAACTTGTGTAAATTACACCTCATACTCTTGTAAATTAGGCTTCACCAATTAAGGAAACAAAAACTCAAAGAAAAGAGCATCGGAGAGAGGGTCAAGGAGATCCACTGGTTGCAACTTAGAGGCAGAAAGTCTAAAATAAACAACTCATTAGGCAACTGTTTCTAACTCATCTGGAAACTGTTCTGTTCCCAGGTGATGATAAAACAATGTGATCGGCTATAAAAACTCTGCACCCTCGCTGTTCGGGGCCGCGCTCTTATCAAGAGTGTCGGCCTTGCCTCTCACTGTAATAAACTTTTTGTGACTGTCACTGGTGCCCATAGCATGTTTCAGGAGTCGTGTGGATGCAACGCTCCCTACCTCCTGAGACACTCAAGGTTCATGCATGTCAGGTCCATTTCCCACGCAGCTTAGGGCACAAAAATACTCAAAGACTGAAATACCATAGACCGAATCCACAGACTTGCCAGGAGCAAGATCCTACCTTGTGAGTCACAACTGTATCTTTCCACAGAGAGGCAGTGCTTGAAAGCTGGTGATGGCTTGACGCATTCCAGCCCTTATTGAAGTTGGGGTGCATGACTTTTGCCTCTACTGGTATAGCTCCCTGGTATAGCTAGTGGATGTTTCACTTCTCTTCAGGCCACAGGTCTTTTTTTACTCCTTGGACACCAAACTTGCCCAGGGAATTGTGCTCGTAACAATAATCTACAGCTTCATAATGTTCTCATCTGAGATGAAGAACTTTAGCCCTCACTCTATCCTTTTCAATTCTCTTACACTTATCCTAACCGTGTGTTCACTGTGAGACATTCAGTGCCAAAGTCTGGCAGCAGTTTTCATGGTGGAGTCGTGCCAAGTTCCTGTAAGTTTGGAATAGCTTTAGGAACAGGTGCCCCTGGGATGTCTGCCAGATCTACCTTGGGAACAGGAGGTATTTGGGACTTGAATGTGTTAAGCACAGGAGGATTTCTTATGGGTATAGGCAGGAGATATTCGGAGACAGTTGGCCTCACTTCTGTGATAAAAGCTGACGGAGATGTGGCCTTCAGGGCCACAGTCAGAAGGAAAAAAGTCACACAGATTGAGCTGAATAACTTCCAGCGAGCGTACATGAAGATTGTTTTCTATACCCAGAACAACTAATTTCTGGTATCAAGGAGAAAATGTTTCCCTCCTAAAAACTTGGGGCATTGAGGTCTTAGTTTTGTGCAGTAACTATTACTGTGCTCTGTGCCCCTGCCATAGACTGCCTGAATATCCTGCTCTCTGAGCCTCTAAGGGTTCCCAGTTGCCCACTTCATTTACACAGCAGGTCAACATGAAAGAAACTACTCAAAACCCTAAACCTCAGAACCCAGTCCCACAGACTTGGGCATCAGCCCATACATATTGAGACCCTGCCTTCCAAATCATACTGCTTTACCTGCTGGCAGGAAAAGCTGGAAAGCTGGCAAGTGCCCTAGCCCTCCTACACTGTTTGAGTTCAAATGTAGCGTGTTTATGCTACTTTAGGACTCCCAGGGGTAGGTAAAATATGTTCCGCTTCTCTATAGCACACAGGTTTTGCACAGTCTAGGACATCAAGCTTCGCTGGGAATTGTGCCAGTCACTTCATTCACAGCTTTATTCCACGATCATCCGAGACAAAGAATTTGGACCAAAGTTCATCCCTTCCAATTCCCTTGATCTTTTTCTATCCATGTTTTCCTGTGAGGGACTGAGAGTCCGAGCCTGGAAGTATTTCTCTCCAATTTTAATTATGGAGTCCTGCTAAGTTTCCCTAAATCCAGGATAACAGGAGCAATGGGTTCTCCACTGGCTCACCTGTGAGACCTATCTTGGCAACAGAAGGCACAGAAGTCTTGGAAAGGGGTAAGTGTTATTGGGAGGGAGCCATCCTCACTTGTGTGCAAGGGGAGATGGGGATCAGAGGTCAGAGTCAGGAAATATGTGGCTTTGTCTCAGAGAGTGCCCAGCATTCACAACCAGCTAACACATGAGGATCACTTACTAAGGACATATTGCCCTCCTTTACTGAGACCTGTGTGCTTGGCAGGCTTCTGTTGGCCTGAGGCGTGTTGGTTACCCTGATTCCACTTATCCCTGTGAGGTTCCTGCTGAAACAGGGTGCTGTCGAAAAAACCACCAGACGCTGAATAGAAGTGAGGCAAGCTTTTATTCACGGCCGGGCCAAACCTGATCTCCTGATCTTGAGAAAAGTGCAGATATTGGTCCCGAACAAAGGTAGCAGTGAGCTTATATGGATTTTAGCAAGTCAGAATACGTCATTATTTGGCTAACCAATTACAATTTACAGCATTTCATGGTAGCCAATTATACTGTGACACACAGATGTCAGCTTTGGCGGGAACCTATCAATTTAAAGTTCTTTGTCCTAAGAGGGTTTACAATGACCAATCATAGTTAGACACCTGAGATGCTGTAGGGCAGCGAGAACGTGACTTTTTACGTGTTGGTCTTGCCTAGGCCAGATCTTGGTAGAGGGGGTGGGGGAGTGTTTGCATTCTAAGTTATCTATTAGGCAGACGAGGTCCCCAGAAGCGAGATAAGGCGGTTAGTAATTTCTGATAACCCTAATCGGGAACTACACAAGCCTTTTATCTCAATTATTCATGAAAGGCGAGTTTAAGCCAAATTTATATACAATACGCTTTCTGATATCTTATAAGTTGACCTGTTACACTACATTCTGAGAAGACCAAAGTTGGAGCATGAGCATTGTTCTTCCCCAGGTGGTCAAGGAAGAGAGTCCATTCAAGGACTCTCGGACCACCACCTAATTCCACAGACATGGCTGCCAGCCAGCACAAAGAAGCCAAAATTCACAAGTGCCCCCACCTACTGAATGGAAGAGTAAGGCAAGATCCAGAAGCCTTTCTGCCCTATCTAGGTCACGATGCAATGTTCTTGTGAATGGTGCTTCCTTTCATCCCAGCCCCCCAGGTGTTTCCTTCTTATTCTCAGGATAGCAAGCTTGCCTAGGAAATGGTGCTCATGTCAGCAGTCACAGCTTCATTCCATTTTAACCTGAGTGAACAACTTTGGCCCTCAGTGTGTTTCTTCTGATTTAGTTATTTTTGTCATTATTAATGTGAAGAAAGCTTATTTATATACCAAGGGCTTGGGCAAGGTAAAGTCAAATGTCAAGTTTACAAGACTTTCATATGCTAATGACTCACAGATTGCTGGAGGCCTAGCTATTGTCAAGCTAAAATGGTTTTTCCCTGTAGCAGAACATTGACGTTAAGACAGAAGGGAATCCCTGGAGAAACATTTGACTCTACCAGCCTCAAGTATTTGTGAATAGGCTGAAGGCAACAAGGAAATGAAGAGTTTATTTTTCTTAATGTTTATATATCTTTTGAGAGAGAAAGATGGAGAGAGAGAAGAGAGAATTTGCGCCCCTGAGAGGGGCAGAGAGAGAGGGAGACACAGAATCTGAAGCAGGCTCCAGACTCTGAGCTGTCAGTAGAGCCCCTGTGGACCTCACAGAAACTGAGATCCTGACCTGGGTTAAAGTCTGAGGCTTAAGAGACTCAGCCACCCAAGCACCCCAGGAAATTCAGTTTTATATGCCATTTCCTTCTTGCCTTTGTTACTCACATCACTATGGAGGGCAGGGTGATGTTGGGGCTCTAGGAAACTGAGTCTATAGGTTTCTGGAGATTATGCTGTAATGCCCCTGATTTCGAATCCAAGAGACCACCAAGGAGCCGATACCGATGCAAACGCACGAGGGTTTATTTGCAAGCTCGAGCTTGGGCCCAAGTATACCCGACACAGCGGAGCAGGGACTTGGACCCCCAGGTTAAGAGGCGTAGCAGTTTTATAGGGGCCAGTGGCCAATGAGATTGTAACACACACAGAAAGTTGTACAGTCATGTCAGTCCACCTGCAGGTGGCCAAATGAATTACAATTTACTCTATAGTAACTGTTTGAACTAGCCTATCACTCTGGTCAGAATTGGCGCGCAAGTTTGGCGGGCAAAAGGCGGGGTTTGCATTCTTTGGCGGTTAGGGGTTCCGCATTCTTGTATGAGCCGGTTTCCAGTAAGAGTGTGCTCAGCGGCTTGACTAGGGTGGGGGATTGTCTTAAGCAATAAGTAGGTCATGTGGGGGTTATACATGAGATGGTGGGTGTAGCACAAAATGGAGTTAGTCTTGCTCTGCTTGTCCAGGGGTAGGGGATTTTTGTTAAATGCCTTGGGTCTCACAATGCCTCTGCCTTTTTCTTGTGATTTACTAAGATGCTTGTCCATCGATGGAGTCTCCATTTGTTTTCTGTCATTTTCTTTGCCCTTGGGCAGCCAGGAGTGGCTGAGGAGTGTCACACATATCCTATGTGGGGGTGGTCAGGTAATGCTAGCTTGTGTTTGGCCCTCAGCTTTCCTTCTGCTCCCTCATGAAGCAGATGGATGATTCCCATTTACCCAGCCCACATGTGTTTGTTGCTTCAGAAAACAGCGAGCTTGGTAGGAGACTGTGCTATTCTCTTTCTTCCCAGAATTATCCTATTCTCATGTGAAATGAAGATCTTTGGCTTTCTGGGTACGCACTCCCATCCCCTTGCTTTTTTGAAGTAAGTCCCCACTATGGGGAATTCAAGGCCAGACCTAAGAGCAATGTCCCCTCATTTTAATTGGGGAGACTGGCCAAGTCATCCTGACTCTGGCATAGGTTGGGCAAAAAGCCCCTTGGGACTTGCCTTTTAGAAATGTTTTCACAAGAAAAAGACATAGGGCACTTGAAGGTGCCAGACAAAATGTTGGTGTATAGGTAAAGCCAGAGAATTGGGAAGAAGCATCAACAACTGTTGGCAGAAGAGCAACAGGGAACGTCAGTTTCCTCTCAGTTTTATCCTATTCTCTGCGGAAATGAAGACCTTTGACCCATCATGGATCCACTCTGATCCCCTAGCTGTTTTTCTAAAGAGGTCTTGAGTCACACTGAAATGTGGTAGGGCTTTCACTCACACAGCGAATGCCCAGGGATTGGTGCCCAGCTCCCACTGCATTCCTATGCTAGCCTAGAGCAATCCGTTTCTGATATCCCCAAATGATTAACTACCTATGACTGACCTTGTTGGGCTTGGTATTGGTGGTTACCCAGGTTGCCTCTCTCCTCTGACTGCTTGAGATGTCTTCATATGGAAAAGCAAATGGTTCCCAGATGGGCATTTAGCTTCCAGAAGTGGCCAGGGCATTGTTTGTTGAAGGAATACTTCCACAGAGCCTGATTCCAAAAACTTAAGTGTCAAAACCCATTACACCAAAACCACTGGTCACTCTCCACTGTAGGTCAGAGTAAGAAATTCACTCAGTGCTAGAGGCTTCTCATCCCTTTCTGACATCCCAGAGGAAGAATTCTTGCAAAAGTGGTTGCTGTTATGCCCAGAATTCGTGGTCCCCAAAGACCACCAGGGAGCCGAGGCCGATGCAAAAGCAGAGAGCCTTTATTCGAGCTAGCTCGAGCTCAATCCCCTACCTGCACCCACGCAGCGGTGAGATGCCGGAGAGGCAGCGGTGAGATGCCGGAGAGAGCCAGCGAGTTTCAAAAGCACAAAGGTTTTATAGGGGTCTAGGGGCAGTTGGTGAGGTAATGGTTGTGGCCTTAGCCGATTGGCTGGTGAAGGGTCGTGGCCTCAGCCGTTTGGCTGGGAAAGGGTCAGAGTCCCGTTACGCAGGTTGCCGGGCGTGTTTTGATCGGGAAGTTTGAACGGGTGAGCGGGAGGTTACTCAAGGGGAGGAGGCATGGTCTGAGGTTTCTGCGATTTTCCCGGAAAGGGGGCCATGTCAGGGACATAGTCACTCAATATGGAGGACACAGAACAAGATGGAGTCGGCCGGCGTAGGTCCGCTCTTTCAGTTGCCAGGGTAGCCAATGGAGAATTCCTTTGCCCCAGCCAAGAGGTGTTTCTCATTCCCAAGACAGCCAGCTTGCCAAAAGAGTGTAACGGTCACTTCATTCTCAGATTTATTCCATTCTCATTTGATAAGGAGAAATTTGGCACTCTATCCATTTCTATCATTTTTCCCTTTTTCAAACTAGGTCTTCCCTGTGAGACATTCCCAGCCAGTGTCCAAGAAAGATCTCTTCTGCTTTTAACTGGACAGTCGTGTTGAGCTCTACTTCCTCAGGGATAGCTTGAGCAATGGGGCCCCTTGAGACCTGCCTTTCCTAACTCTATTGACAAAGGGAGGCCTAAGATACTGCAGGGTTCCCGGAACAGAATTTCTGCCTATAGGCCAAGTCCAGAGGAGCTGGGAGGGAGATGGACTCCCTTGTGGGGCCAGAAGGAGCTTAGCTACTCATTTCACTCTCAGCATTATGCTGTCCTCATCTGCAGTGAAGAACTTGGGCCATCGATGTCGCCTTTCCCATCCCCTGGCACTTGTTCTACCTAGGCATTCACTGTGGGAATTCAGGGCCAGAATGTAAAAGCCATGTTGTCTCTTGTCAGGTGGGGTGTCGGGCCACGTCCTCCCAACTTGGAGAAAAGTTGGGCAACATGGGCCCACCCACAGGGCTTGCCTTTCAGCCTTACCACTGGCCACAAAGACATAGGGCATTGGAAGCAGCAGAGGACAGAATATTTGCATGTAGACAGGGACAGAGGAGGGGGATGGAGCCAGCCTCAGTTCTGCAGAAAAGGGAAAAGAAGCTAGGTACCGCATTCTCTGTTATATCCTATATCTCTCTGAAAATAAAGAACTCTGGACCCCCATAATTTCCCATCCCCTTGAGGATTTTTTTAAACGTTTATTTTTGACAGAGAGAGAGAGGGACAGAGACAGAGACAGAGCATGAGTAGGGGAAGGGCAGAGACAGAAGGAGACACAGACTCTGAAGCAGGCTCTAAGCTCTGAGCTGTCAGCACAGAGCCTGACGCGGGGCTTGAACTTACAGACCGCAAGATCATGACCTGAGCCGAAGTCGGACGCTTAACCGACTGAGCCACCCAGGTGCCACCCCCCCTTGAGGATATTCTAAGGAGGATTTGGGTCACACTCAGGAGAGATGGAGTAGTCATTCACATAAAAAAGCACCCAAGGATTAATTGAGAGCTCCCCGTCACTGCCTGCGCTAACCAAGAACAATCAGTTTCTGACATCACAAAAAGAATATTGCTCTCCTTGGACTGAAAGTGTGGTGCTTGACAGGCTGCAGGTGGCATGGGAATGTTTGCCCTGATTGTGTGCCTCACCGGGCTCCTTGAGCTGCCTTCATTCTGAAAAGCAGAAGGCTCTCAGATGAGCAGTTTGCTCCCAGACATGGGTCAGTGCAGAAAGAGCCCAGGCAAAGACTCCTCCACCAGAGCCTGGTTCCAAACACTTGAAGGTCCGAAGGGAGACTGACCTTGCATCACTGAAGGAATATCGCATCTATACTTGATGGAAAGGGCAGGAGAAAGGGCAATGGCCAGAAGAATCCCTGGCTTACCAACCTTGTGGATGAACATTTCTTGCGATGTTGAGATTATGTTAGTCACTTTATTCTTTGCTTTATCCAATTCTCCTCTGTAAGAAAGAACTTTGGGCCTCTGTGTATCCATGTCCATTTTTGGTCTTTTTTTCAAACTAGGTTTCCTCTGGTAGGCGTTTGGGGCCAGATTTTAAAACCAATTCTGGCTCATTTTAACTGAGGGCTTGGGTCAAGTTCTCTGGACTCTGGGATACTTTGGGCTATGGGGCCTCGCACCACATGTGTTTTATAACCATACATACATCAGGAAACCTAGTGCATTTGAGGGGCCCAGCATGGAATGTTTGCCTGTAGGCAGGTTGAGAGGAGTTAGGAGAAAACCAGTCCTCCTTCTGCAACAAGGAAACACTGAGCCATACATTACATGTTTAGTTGTACTCCATTCTCACTTGAATTCCAGATGAAGGTTTCCTCTGGGCTAGCTTCCAGGTAAAACCAGTGGTGTTTTTACCTTTCCCCAGTGCAGATGTGCTTCCTATTCTGAAGACAGGCAGCTTCAAATAGATTATACTAGTCTTTCTATTCTCTGCTTGATCCCTTTCTCATAGGAAAGGAAGAACTTTGGCCCTCCATATGTCCATTCCCATTCCGTCACTGATTTTCTTTCTTTTTTTGAAACTTGTTTTTAAACATTTCTCATTTTTGACGAAAGAGAAACACAGAGAGAGAGCATGAGTGGGGTAGGGGCAAAAAGAGGGACACAGAGGATCCAAAGCAGGCTCCACACTGTGAGCACAAAGCCTATGTGGGGCTAGACTTCACAACCATGAAATCATGACCTGAGCTGAAATCAAGAGTCAGCCATTTAACCGACTGAGCCACCCAGGTGCCCCATCCTCTGTGCTTTGTCAAATTATATCTTGGTCCCCCCCCCTAGACACAGTGAGTCTGTCAATAACTCCGTGACAAACCAGGGATTGGTGGAAAGTTTTCACGCTGCTCCCATTCTAACTGAAAGCATTCAGTTTCTGATACACAAAAGGATGCACTGACCACAGTCACTGATGACTTGGTGCTTGAAAGCCTGGAGTTGTCATGGTAATAGTTAGACAGCAGAACTCCAACCATTGGCTGCTACAGATGCCTTCATCTGAAGCACAGACAGTTCACCCATTTGCAGTATTCTTCAGGACCTGAAGAATGTGCAGAAATAGCCCATTTGAGGACCAGTGCAACAGAGCCACTTTTCCAAATACTTGAGGGTCAGCCACAAGCCAGAAACTGGTAACTGTGTAGCATGACTGCCTCAGAGGTCAGGGGAAAAAAAAATCGATGCCAGAAACTTTCCCTCTCCTTCTGAAGGAACAACGCAGGAGGTTTACCTTTGTCTTAGCCTACACAGTATTCTTACTCCTGAGACATCACCTTGCCAGGAGATTGTGCTAGTCACTTCAGTTTTTGATATAACCCACTCTCTTCTGTTGATAAAGAACTTTGGACTTCTGTGTATTCTCCTCCACCCTGTTGCTTTTTCAGGCTCAGTTCTCCCTGTTGTCCCTTGAGGCAAAGTGTCTCAGAGCCATTTCCTCTACTTTGAACTAGGGAGTCTGGCCAAGTTCTTGTCACTCTGGGATATGCTGGGCCACAGGGTCCCTCAAAAATGGCCTCTCAGTACTCTGTGGACAAAGATAAGCCCAGGGCATTTCAAGGTGCCCAGCAGGAATGCTGGTGTGTAGTCAGGGTCAGAGGTGTCAGGAGGGAGCTCTCTTCACTTCTGGGACAAGAGAAACATGGAGCTAAATAGTTCATTCTCAGCTTTATGCCATTCTCAGCTGAAATGAAAACTTTTGGCCTATTCCAATTCCCTGGCTGTATTGATAAGTATGTCTTGAGTCCCTGACAAGGGCAATGGGGCTGTCCCCCACATAGTGAGTGCCCAGCCATTCCTAATGAGCTCTGACTCTGGTCTGTGCTAAACAAGAGCAATCAGTTTTTGATATCCCAAAGGAAAGATTGCCTTCCTGGGAGTACTTGGAGTTTGGCTGGTTAATAAAAGAAATGATGGTTAACCAACCTGTCTCCTTTTATGGCTGTTAAAGATGCTTTCACTCTGAAGAGCAGTTGGTTCACCCCTGGGCAGTATTCTTGAGGACCTGCTTAGCACAGAAAGAGACCATTCAAGAACTCCTGCCCCACAGCCCAGTTCTAAACACTTGAGCACAAACCAACTACCCTTGAATCACTGCTGCCTCTATCCACTGATAGGATGGGAAGGGAAAAATGAAATCCCAAGGCTTTCTTTCTCTCTTTCAAGTAAGAATATAGGCATCTTGCCATGTGGGCTCCCACTTTAAACAGTGGGGGTTTCCCTTTGCCCTAGCACACATGTGTTTCTTATTGCTGAGACGGTCAGGTTGCCAGGAGATTGTACCAGTCATTTCACCCTCAGAATTATCCCATTCTCATCTCTCATAGGAACACTGTCCCCTTTCCTCTTTATTTTGTGTTCATTTTTATTTTTGAGAGAGAAAGAGAGATAGTGTGTCTGCAGGCAAGGAGGGGTAGAGAAAGAGTGACAGATGATCCCAAGCAGACTCCATGCTGACAAAGAGAACCTGATGTGGGGGTCGAGATTGCAAACCATGAGATCATGACGTTAGTGATAATCTGATGCTTAACCAACTGAACCACCCAAGAGCCCCAGCTTTTTCTCTTTCATATTCTTTAAATATTTAATTTTGAGAGAGAGAGTGTGTGCAAGTAGGGGGAAGGACTGAGAGACACACACAGAATCTGAAGTAGGCTCCAGACTCTGATTTGTCAGCACAAAGCCCAACATGGGAATCGAATTCACAAACTGTGAGATCATGACATGAGCCAAAACCAAGACCCAGAGGAATAAGCGACTGAGTCACCAAGGTACCCCCTTTTACTCTTCTGACAACACACAGGAGAGATTGCCATGCTGTCAGAGAGCACTTAGTGCCTGGTCTCAGATTCTAAACAGCACATATTCCATGCATATGAGGTATGTTCCAAGACCTAGTCAGTGCATACAGTGGTAATTGAAAACCTAATGGGCCACAGGAATGGTTCCAAACACTTGACAAAAGCCTGGGGCATGGACCTACTACCCCCAAATCTCTGCTGCTTCTATCCCCTGTAGGGAAGGACAGGAAAAACAGCTAAAGCCAGAAGCTTTCCCTCCCTTTCCGAAGGAAATATGGAGACCTCTTGCAGACTGGGCTTTCAGGAGGTTTCCCTTTAGAGATTTAGTTTGTCTCTGGCCACAGGAGTTTCTTACTCCTTAGACAGGACCTTGCTAAGAAATTGTCCTTCTAGACACTTCTACTCTGTGATCATTCTCACCAATAATGAAGCACTTTTGCCTTCCATATTTCCATTTCAATGAATACTTTTTACTGTTTGCAAAGTCGTTTCTCCCTGGGTGCAATTCAGAGCCAGTGTCTCAGAGAAATATCCTTTCCTTTAAGTTGGGGAATCTGGCAAAGTCCTGATGTCTCTGGCATAGTTGGGACACAGGACCCCTCACTGTGTGCCTTTCAGAAGTGTGTGGACAATGGGAGGCATAGGGCCCTTGAAGGTGCCCAGCAGAGTGTCTATGTGTAGGAAATGCCAGGGTTTGGGAGGGAGCTGGCCTTATTTCTGGTTGAAGGAGAAACTATGTTAAACATTTCATTTCCAGCTTTATCCTAACCTCCTCAGGAAGCTTGGCCTTCCTTATAGCCATCCCCATCCATTTTCTGTTTTCATAACTAGGTCATGGGTCACAAACAGGAGGAGTTGGTCTGTCAGCCACACAGCCAACATCCAGGGTTTCTGATGAACTACCACTCTGGGCCTGTGCTTGTGAGGCAGTTACTTTATCCCAGGGAACAATGACCCTCTTGTCCATGAGCCCTTGTTGCTTGACTGGCCCTGGTAATCTCTGTGATGGAGCTTGCCTCCCTCCCCTGGCTGACTGAAATATCTTCATTCTCTAAGGCAGATGGGTCAGGCATGCACAGTGGACTGCAAGATGATTCAATTAAAAAAAAAAAAAGCCCTCACAAGGAATACTGGAGAGTGACTTGGTTACAAAACCTAGAGCCTCAATGGGATCTCGGACATGCTACCACTGAAGCACTGCTCTTTCCTTGCCCTCAGGGGTAGGGCATACAAAGGAGCCCAGATAAGAAGCCTTCCTTCTCTTTCTGAACGAAAAGTGTAGGCTTCGTGCCAACCGGGCACCCAGGTGTAGGCAATGGATGGCTCCCTTTGCCCCAGCCCACAGGTGTTTCTTACTACAGACAACACTGAGTTTCTTGGGAGATTGTGCTAGGCACTCCCTTCTCAGCTTCATCCTGCTTTCATTTATAATGAAGCATTTTTGCTCTCTGTGTATTTATTTCCATCATTTCGCTCTTTTTTTTTTTCAAACTAGGGTCTCGCTGGAGTCCATTCAGAGTCCGTGTCTCAAAGCAATATCCTCCACTTTAAACTGGGGGCTCCGGCTGAGTCCTGGGGACTCTGAATAAACTGGCAACAGGACACCTTCTAATATCCCGTTAGAACTCTGTGCACAATGAGGCCTAGGGCATAGGAAGGTGCCAAGCTGTGTATGGCTGGATGCGTGGAGACGGTCCCAGAGGTTTAGGGAGGGACTGGCCTTACACATGCAGCTGGGAGAAAGAAGATAGATGTGCACAGCAGCATAACCTAAGTCCCATGTGTAATGTAGAGCCTTGGCCTCCCTTGTAGCCATCCCCACCAATTTGCTGTTTTCTAATTCTTGGGTCACATTCAGGGCAACTGGGCTTCCACTCAACTTCACACAAGCAGAGCCCAAAGATTGGTGCTAAACTTCCTGTGCTCCGTAAGAGCAAACAGTACCTTTATATCAGAGGAAGGATGACCTTCTTGTCCCTGAGTGCTTGGTACATGGCCAGCTCTGGTGAGTGCAGTGAAGTGCAGAGATGCCTTCATTCTGTGTCACCGATGACTCCCATATGCACATTAGGCCTCGGGACCTGGTCAGCACAGAAAGGGAGGGCCCTTTCAAGATCTACTGCATCAGGTCCAGGTTGCAAACACTTGATCACCTGCTGGCAACGGGAAGCCCTGGCTCTGAATCAATGCTGCATCTATTCCCTGATGGGAAGGACAGGAGAAACCACCCAAACCCCTTTTCCCTCTGTTTCTGAGGGAAGAGTACACAGCTACTGCAGAATATCACTCTCAGGTGTAGCCCATGGAGGTTTCCTTTGACACCAGCCCTCAAGTGCCTCTTACACCCCGGACAGCTAGCCTGCCAGGAGACCAGAGTAGGCACTTAATTCTAACTTTAGCCCATTCTGTTCTGTAAGGAAGAACTTTAGTCCTCCAAGTGCCCATTTGCATATGATTGCTCTCTGTTCAAATTGGGGCTACCTGGGAGCCATGAGGAGCAAGAGCCTCAGAAGAATGTCCTGTGTTTCAACAGGAAGATTCCAGGATCCATCGGGCTGTGTCGGGTGCACAGCCCGGGTGCACACATTGGTGGGGCATGCCCAGTCAGTTCCTGAGCCAATGGACAGCTCTCAGTGTCTGGAATCCCAGAGGAAAGCAGGCCTCTCTGTTGCTGGGGGCTTGGTGCTTAGTCAGCTGGGGTCATTGCAGGGATGGGTAGCCAGCTGGCCTCCCTTCCCTGGCTGACACAGGTGCCTTCATCCTGCAGAGTAGATGATTCGTGCATGTGCACTGTGCTCCAGGTCCTGGTCAGGGCAAAAAGGGACTTTGAAAGGAATACTGCACCAGGCTGGGGTCTAACCACTTGATCATCAGGCACAGCTGAGTCCCTGCCGCCCCTGTCTACTAGTGGGAAAGGGCAAGAGACACATCCAAAGGCAGGGCTTTCTGTCTCTTTCTGAGGGAAGACTGCAGCCCCCTTGCTGACAAGCCTCCCGGGTGTAGCCTGTAGAGGGCCTCCCTTCACCAAAGGCCACTGGTGTTGTTTCTTCCTGAGACAGCCAGCTTGCTAGAAAATGGCACTAGTCACTTCATTCTCCACATCATCCCATTCTCATCCCTAATGAAGAACTCTGGCCCTCCATGGATGCATTTTCACCATTTTGCTCTGTTTCCAAACCAGGTCCTCTCTGGGGCCCATTGCATGTCGTCTCTCAGCAGAATATCCTCGGCATTCTGTTGGGGATCCCAGTCCAGTGCTTGTGACTCTGCAGGTTTGGTCACAGGGCCCCTGGCAGGTGGGTGTCAAAACCATGCAGGGCATTCAGAGGCCTAGGGCACTGGAAGGGCCCAGAAGGGAATGTTTGCAATTCAACTGGGCCAGAGGGCTGGGAAAGGAGCAGGCCTCCTTTCTTAGTTGAGGGGACGTGAAGTTGCATAGCCCCTTACCAGAGCGATCCTATTGCCACTGGCAATATTGATCTTTGGCCCTCCTTATGGCCACTCCCTTGCCTTGGCCCTAGGTCTAACATTGTCCCCATTGAGACTTAGAAGTCACTTAGCCGGTGCCCAGGGATAGGTTTTCACAGAAGCCTGTGCATATGGAAGGTGGGCACCAAGCAAAGCAGCCCACCCACTGCTAATGGCAGCACTTGCACTTACTCAGACATGGATTTACCTTCCTTCCAGCTGGGGCAGAGGGGCCAGCAGGATCGCAGGCAGTGCTGGGTGCAGGGCACGACCACAAGGAGGTTTCTAGGTCAGGTGCCAAGGCAAGAACAGCCCTGTGTATTAGGCAGTGCCATAGCTGCTTCAGTGGCCCTGCAAAGCCACCCTGTGGTCATGGTGTGGCAACCATGGTATTGTCTTGTGCAGCCCTGTCCTCCTTCAGCATACTCAACAGCAGCAAGGGTGACAGTTCTGGCTGGCAGGACGAGGTTGACAAGAGCCCCCAAAACAATGGCAGCAGGCAGGGACTGGCAGATAGGGTGGAACCCACGAGGGCAGCACCTGGTCTTTGCCTCCATACCAGTCCACTTCTCCCATTCCACGTTGGAGGACTAATGTGCTCCCACACGTGTACCCTCACATGAAAGGGCTATGCATGATGTGATGTGTTGAACAAGCCAGGAATAACCCATAATGAGGATAAACTGAGTCAAGATGATGGCCAGTGTGCAATACGCCTGGAAGAAATGCAGAGGGAGATACTAGACCAGGGTTGCCTAGCCTGTTCACATATCATGAAGGTTGCACTGGTTTGCAATAACTCGATCTTGCCCTGAGTGTCCTTCACATATTGCAACAACTTCCCATTTTACACTTATTCTTGTCTTTTCAAGATGCTTGAAAACCTGAGAGGGTCTGAGGGTCTGTCCCTGTGGCAAAACAAAAACAAACACAAAACTACAGGCCTACTTGGCCAGAACTCTGAGTCCTGAGAGTCTTACGCAGAGACAAACCATCATACAGGAAGGACTATCCTGCTGAAGGGCCAAGGGCCCTTTGGTCAAACATGTGCCACAGTCACAGGGAATGGACCCGAATCCCCAGTTGGGGGCCCAGGGTATGACTCTAAGGCACCTACATGGAATGGAGCCCAGGGAAGGCTCAGAGTGAAAACAGAACAAAGGGGTGAAAATGGATAGAGGAAGGGCCAGAGTTCTGCATCAGGGATAAGAATGAGATCAAGTGGAGAGTGACGTGACTAGCACCAACTTCCCCAGCTCGCTGACTGACACCTCGGGAATGAGAAACATCTGTAGGCTTTGGCAAATGGTGCCATCTGTAAGTTCCACCCAAAAGCCCCGACCGCAAGAATCCTGCCCAGATTCTTCCTTCAGCATCAGAGGGAAAGACCTGGCTCTGGGTGGGTGTCCTGCCCTTGCCATCAGTCCAGAGGGGCAGCAGTGATACAGCTGTAGCAGCGTTGTGCTCCTGGCAGATGAGCAAGTATTTGGAAGTGGGACTTGGTGCGGTATTCCATCCAAAGATACTTTCTGTACTGACCAGATCCTGGAGCATCCCACCCACACGAAAACCTGCTGTCTTTCCAAAGGAAGGAGTCGCCATTTGTGAGGGGAGGGAGGCCAACAGGCTACCCGTGCTCGTGCATTCCCTAGCCAGTTAATCAGCACCATGGGCTCTGGGATGGGAGGGCCAGGTTTTCTTTGGGATATTAGACCCAGAGTCTTCAATTTCCTCAGCAACTGACTGAGAAACTGGCAACATTCATACAGCCATGGCTGTGTAAGTGACAGCCCCATGTTCCTGGAATGTGAACAGAGACCCAGCTAGAAAAGCAGCGATGGCATGGGGATGAGTGTGAGCCAGCAGTGCCAAAGTTCTGCATCTCCAAAGGGAGTGGTGCCCATCTAGGAAAGAGATCTCTTTCTGAATTCAATCTCGATCCAGACAGGAGGCCGGCTCCCTTCCTCAAACCTCGGGCTTGCCTACACACAAGCGTTCTCCACTGGGCACCTGCAGTGCTAGATACCCTAGGCCTGGTGATGTCCACAAAGTCCGAAACCCAATGCCCACGGCCCCTGTGGCCAAACCCCTCACACACTCACCAGGATTGTACCAGACTCCTCACTGAATAAGAAGAGACATAACTCTGAGACACTGACTCTGACAAGATTCCAGGGAGAACCTTGTTGCCAAGGAAGAGCAATTCCTTACTCTTGCTGTAATACCCTGCTCAGCAACAAGAGCTATGGGGCAGAGTGTCAGCTGACCTCTGGGACATCAGACTCTGAGAGCCCTCTATTGACTCAGAAAATACTGGAAACTCACCTCCAATCCTTGGAATTTGGTTGTGGACAGGGCAGCCCCTTGGTCTTGGTGGGTGACTGTGACCAGGTGAGAAAAGCAGCAACGGGATAGGAGTCCAAGTTCTGCAACCCAATGGGCATGGGTCAAATCAAAGAGGGGCACATGTCTATCATCCCTTCTTCTCCCACACAGGAAGCAGGATCCTCCCTTAACCACTGGCTTCGACTACCCTCAAGCACTCTCCCTGGGTATCTCTACACACATTAGGTGTGGGGGCGGCCACAAAGGAAGACCTATATCACCATCCAAAGGACACCGCCAAAGTCCCAAGCTGAAAGAAAAGGATATTACTCTAAGACACTGGCTCTGCATAAAGTCCATGCAGAAACCCTTTGGATGAAAAAGGCTAAGTGGTGGAAATGGAGACACAGATTCTGAGTTCTTTATCACACTTGAGATTTGGAGAATATTGAGAATGAAGTACCCAGCACAGTCTCCTTTCAAGCTGCTTGGATCTGGAAATAGAAATGCCCATGGGCTTAGGAAAAGGGCACCCTCTGAAAGGGCACACTGAAAGCCCTGTCAGTAAGAAACCTCCATTCATTCTATTGGAGCCAGAGATTTCTGGCTATGTCTGTCCCCCCAACTTTTTGTAGCAGTTGATGGAGGCAGCAGTACTGGAGGTGTCGCTATTGGGTTCTACTGGCTCTTGCTCAGGAGTCTGGAACAAGGACTTGGTTCCCTATTGCTGGAAAAGACTCTTCCTATACTGACCATGGCCTGGTCCATACTGCCCATGTACAAACTGTGTGCTTCCTGGAATGAAGGCAAATCAATCACCCAGCCCAGGGAAGAAGATGGCTCCCCCTCACCTCCCATACCCCAGCAAGCCAAGCAACCAGCCCTCAGGGTCTGAAGGCCATCTTTCCTTTGTCAGATCAGAGCCTGAGAGCTCTCCCGGAGCACAGAAGCAGAGTGGGAATTTGATGCCTACCCAGGGGTGCCAGCTGAGTGACTGATGGCTCTGTGGCTTTTAAAGGGGAAATAAAGTCAGAAATAAAGATAGGGGAAGGAAATGGACCCAAGTGGTGCCCCAAGTCTGACATTTTTGGTGGTAATTGAGACCCTCTTGGAAAGAAGGTATCTTCCTTCATTGGCCCTTGGCAAAAAGGAGGCCAGCTCCCTGCCCAAATCTCTGGCAGAGTCTTCGCACAAACATCCGTTACTGGGCAACTAAAAATTCCTGGGCCTATCGAGAGCCACATACTTCTGGAATCTAATGAATTACTGAAGATGGAGCCCTGTGGCCAAAATCTCTCTCACAGTCTCAAGGACTCAGTCAGACTCCGGGTGGAAGACCATGAGACACTGACTCTGAACAGATTGTGGGAAGAACCTTGTTTCTACAAGAGATCAAAGATGTATTACGGTGGATAAGGAGGGTCAGAAGTCTTCAGAGACTGAAAGGGGAATTATGTGGAGAAGGGTCCAGCACCAGCTCCTGGCAACCTGGCTATGGGAAAAAGAAGAAACACTAGAAGCCTTAGGCAACATCGCCATCTAGCGTCCGCGTCTCGGACCATGGGAGCAACAGGCCTGCGTTCTTCCTTCAGAAGGACCTAGAGAGTCCTGGACTTTGCTTTTCTCACATTTCCAATCATTGAATGGAGTAAGCGGTGACAGTGCTGTAGTCAAAGGCTCCCAGGTCTTCCACCAAAGTGTGGAAAGGGGCATTTGGAGCCCTCTTCCTGTAAAGGGCTCTTCTTGTGCTGACCAGCTTCTGGAGACTCCTGCTCCTGTGTGAACTGTCTGCTTTTCAGAAAGAAGGCCCCTCCATCAGGCAGAACAATGAGGCAAGCTGGCTAACCTCCCCCACCCCTTGCTACAAACAGCCAATCACCAAGCCCAGGAACTGGAGGGCTATTCTCCTTTCAGATATGCCTTGCCCATGGCTGTCACTGAGCGAGGGACTGAGTGGGCAACAAAACCTCATCCTTTGGTGCCCTCTGTGTCAGTGCCAGCTCCATGGCTCAGAAGGGTGAACACAGACTGAGTCAGAATGACAGGAAGGAAAGGGAATGGCTCCAGTAGACCAATGTACGTTCACCATTTCCATCCAATGGGAATGTGATCCATTTGCAAGGGCATGTTAAACTTAATTTTCTATGGGCATCAATTACATGTGGCTCAGCCTCCACAGAAACAGTTCTCAACTGGACCCCTTCGAATGGCCTAAGGCTCTGGATGTCCACGGAATCCTGAAACCAAAATGCCAGGGCCCCTTTTTAGTCAACCTGTCCCACAGACACAAGGGCTAGTCCACACTGCACAATTGGGAGCCAGTGCTATGACTCTGGGCAACTGAATTTGTGGGGATCCCAAGAGGAACCGTGGTGGAGAAGAAAGCAATGTCATGAAACTTGGTACACCGAGGGCCAGAGTTCTTCATTAAAGGAGATGGGGTAATGTTTAGAACAGTGTGATCAGCACAATATATTAGCACGCTGGCTCACTAAGGCATCAGAAGAACCCTTGTCGGGTTGGCTAAAGGAGTACCTCAAAGGATGCCCCTTAGAGCCCTGTGAGCAAGAGACCCACATTATCTCTTAGGAAATAGAGGGAAGCTTTGGCTTCTCTTTGTGAGGAGGCTCAGCCACGGATTAGGTGACGTCCCTGCTTCGTGTGTGGGAAGAGGGTACGGAAGATAACGTCCTTCCTCGATTTGACCGGTACCCATTTGAGTTCCGAGCTTTGGCCTGGGAGTCATAACTAACCCATTGCTGCTTCTCTAACTGGGTCTCAATTCACACACCAACACCTTGGGGATGTCCTGTACAAAACCAGTGTCCATAGATTGGAAGTGAGTTTCCAAGCAGGTACTGTGCCAATGCAGACCTCTAAGATTCTGATAGCTGAGAAGAGAGCTAGCACTCGTCCCTGAGCCCTCGGTAGTTACCAGGCTACAGTCATCGTGGGAATGGGTAGCCACATTGGCTCCCACTCCTCATAGACGGAGATACCTTCACTTGTAAGAACAGGCAGTCTGCGCGCGCACTTTGCTGCATGACCTGATCAGCACACAAAACGTCTTTTGAAAACATAGTCCACTAAGGCCTTGTTTCTACCTCTTCATCATCACATGGAAACACCTTCATACCTCGGGGTCACTGCTGTCCTTATCTACTGACAGGATGGGCAAAAACACACCAAATTCTCTCTATTTGTTATGGGAGAACAAGGGTCTCTTGCTCACGGGGCTCCAAGGGGCGTCCTTTGGAGTCGACCTGTAGCCAAAGCCCACAAAAGATTGACTCCTGACCATGCCTGCTTGCTCCTATTTATTGTGCTGGTCAGAGACTTAGCCTCATGCAATTCTCATCCTGAATGAAGATCTCTGATCCGAGGAGTATTAAGTTTCATGACAGTGCTTTATTCTCCATCAATGTTTATCTTGGGGTCCATACAATTCTGTCAGAATAATAGCCCAGGCTTGCAAATGCCCACTGTGGACCACTCCTTGTGTCTATGGGACAGGTTGAGCCAAAGGGACCCTGACACTTTGGTTTCAGGGAGTCCTAGGCCATTTGAAGGGGACAGCTGAGAACTCTTTGGGTGGAGGCTGGGCCAGCCATATGAACAGGGACCTGGCCTCCTGCTGGACCTAGGAGAAAGGAAGTTTAGCCTGTCCTTTTCTCATTGATCACATTTCCACTGGGTGGACATATCGACACATTCCCTTTGGTCCTGGCTTCAGCCAGTCCCTTTTGCTTCCTGTCGTTTTGATTCAGTCTTTGCTCAACGTTAGGAGCCCTGGGGCTGGCACTCATGTACTGGGCACCAAGGGATGGGCTTTGGATGCCCACTCAGTCACTGGCTCAGGGACAGCCATGAGCATGGGCTGAGAGAGAATAACCCTCCAATCCCTGTGCTTGGTGGTTGGCTCTTTGTAGCAGGGGCTGGGGGGAGGGGAGCCAGTTTGCCTCATTGCTCTGCCTGATGGATGGGCCTTCCTTCTGAGTAGCAAACTGTTCACACGTGCAGGATGCGCCAGAAGTTGGTCACCCCAGAAAAAGCCCTTTATTGGAAGATGGCTCCATTGCCCCTTTCCATACTTTGCAACAACAGTTGGGGGCACCTCATAGCTACAGCACTGTCACTGCTCACTCCGTTCAGTACTGGGAAACTAAGAAAAGCAGACAAGTCCCAGGGCTTTCTAAGTCTTCCTGAAGAAGAAGGCAGGCCTTTTGTTCACAGTGCTTCCCGAGGCAGACTCTGGAGGCCTCGTTTTCCTAAAGGCTCAGGTGTTTCTTCTTGTTCCCATAGACAGTTTGCCAGAAGCAGGTGCTGGGCATTTCTTGCTCCATATAAATCCTCTTCTTATCTTTGGAGAGCTCTGGCCCTCCCTTACCATAATAACACACCTTGGCTCATTTTTAGAAACAGGGTTCTTCCCACAATCCCTACAGAGTCAGTGTCTCACAGTCCTATCCTCTGCCTTCCACCAAGGATTCTGACACAGTCCTTGTGAGTGTGGGTGAGATTTTCCCACAGGGTCCTTCATTACTTCATTGGGTTTCAGAAGTATGTAGCTCTCGATAGGCCCAAGGATTTCTTGTTGCCCAAAAGAGCGATGTTTGTGTGAAGCCTGGGCCAGAGACTTGGGCAGGGAGCTGGCCTCCTTTTGGCCAAGGGCCAGTGAAGGAAGAAACAATCTTTCAAAGTAGGTCCCAATTACCACTGGAAATGTCGAATTTTGTGCCCCCCTCCTCCTTGGGCCCATTTCCTTCCCTTTGCTTTCTTTCTTTTTTCCCCCTTAGGAGCCATGGAGCCATCACTCAGCTGGCACCCCCTGGGTAGGCATCAAACTTCTGTGTTCAGGGAGAGCTCTCAGGCTCTGATCTAGCAAAGGAAAGATGGCCTTTAGTCCCTGAGGGCTTGTTGCTTGGCTTGCTGTGTGGTATGGGAGATGAAAGGGAGCCATCTTTCTTCCCTGAGCTGGATGATTGAGTGCCTTCATTCGGGGAAGCACACAATTGGCATGTGGGCAGTATGGACCAGTCCGTGGTCAGTAGAGGAGGATCCTTGTCCACGAATAGGGAACAAAGACCTTGTACCAGACTCCTGAGCAAGAGCCAGTAGGACCCAATAGTGACACCTCAAATACCGTTGGCTCCATGAACTGCTACCAAAAGTTGGAGGGACAGATGTAGCCAGATGTCTCTGGCTCCTAAAGAATGAATGCGTGTTTGTTGCTGACAGGGCTTTCAGGTGTGCCAATTCAGAGGGCTCCCTTTGCACAAGTCCACGGGCACTTCTCTTTCCATATATAAGCAGCTTTCTAGGAGACTGTGTTGGGTACCTCATTCTCAACATTCTCCAAATCTCAAGAGTGATGAAGAACTCCAAGAGTCTAGGTCTCAATTTCCACCACTTAGCTTTTTTTTTATCCAAAGAGTTTTTGTGTAGATTTTATGCAGAGCCAGTGATTTAAAGTAAAATTATTTTCTTTCAGCTTGCCTGTTTGGCTTTGTCCTTTAGATGGTGATGTAAGTTTTACCCTGGGTCCTCTTCAAGATCGTTTTAGAATTTCTGGCCAACACCACACTTAGGATGTGTAAACATATCCAGGAAGAATGCTTGAGGGTAGTTGAAACCAGTGGTTAGGGGAGGATCCTACCTGCTGTGTGGGAGAAGATGAAGGGACGATAGAGATTCCTCCCTCTTGAATTGCCCCATGCCCAGTGGAATGCAGAACGTGGTCTCAAATTACTATTCTGTTGGTGCTCTTATCCCCTTGGTCACAGTCACCCACCAAGACCATGGGGCTGCCATGTCCACAACCAAATCCCAAGGACTGGAGGCGAGTTTCCAGTCATTTCCAGAGTCTAAAGAGGCCTCTGGGAGTCTGATGTCCCAGACATCAGCTGACCTGTTTCATAGCTCTGGTTTCTTAGCAGGGTATTATAGCAAGAGTAAATAACTGCTCTTCATTTGCAACACAGTTCTCCCTGAAATCTTGTCAGAGCCAGTATCTCAGAGTCCTATCCTTTCTTCTAAAGTGAGGAGTCTGGTACAATGGTAGTGAGTGGGCAGGAAGTTTGGCCACAGGGGCCATGGGAATTGGGTTTTAGAATTTGTGGGCAACACCAGGCCGAGGGTATCTGCAGGTGCCCACAGGAGAATGCTTGTGTGTACACCGGCCAGAGGTTTGAGGAAGGAGCCAGCTTCCTGTCTGGTTTGAGATTTCATTCAGAAAGATCTCTCTTTCCTATATGGGTGCCATTCTCTTTGGAGATGCCAACTTGGGAAATTCTCTTATTCCCATGCCACTGTTGCTTTTCTAGCTAGGTCTCCATTCCCGTTCCAGGAGCATAGGGCTGTCACTTACACGGCGGTGACTGTATGAATGGTACCAGTTTCCCAGTCAGTTCCTGAGGAAATCGAAGGTTCTCTGGGTCTCATATCCCAGAGGAAACCTGCCCCTCCCATCGCGGTGCACATGGTGTTGCTTAGCTGGCTAGAGTATGCACGAGCATGGGTAGCCAATTGGCCTCCCTCCCCCTCACTAATGGAGACCCCTTCGTTTGGAAGAACAGCAGGTTTTCATGTAGGCAGGAAGCTCCCGGATCTGGTCAGCCCAGAAAGTACCTTTGGATGGAATCCTGCACCAAGTCCCACTTCCAAATGCCCATCAGCAAGGAGCACATCCCTGCTACAGCGGTATCACTGCTGCCCTTATGGACTGATGGCAAGGGTAGGACACACACCCAGAGCTACGTCTTTCCCTATGATGCTTAAGGAAAATCTGGGCAGGCTTCTTGCAGACAGGACTCTCAGCTGGAACTTAAACATGGTACCAGTTGCCAAAGCCCACAGGTGTTTCTCAGAGATTCCTGAGTCATCAGTCAGCTCACGAAGATGCTACTAGTCATTCTTATCCCTGATGCACAACTCTGGCCCTCCCTCTATCCATTTTTCACCCCTTTGCTCTAGTTTCACTCTGAGCCCTCCCTGGGCTCCATTCCAGGTGATGGCTTAGAGCCATACGCTGGACCCTCTACTGGGAATTCTGGTCCATTCCCTGGGACCGTGGCATGTGTTTGTCCAGAAGGCCCCTGGCTCCTCTGCAGGATAGTCTTTCCTGTATGATGGTTTCCCTCTATGAGTCTCTCAGTACTGGGATTTCTGGCCAAGGAAAGAGGCCTGTCTTTTTGTGTTTGTGTTTGGCCACAGGGACACAACCTCAGAGCCTCGCAGACTTTCAAGTGCTTTGAAAAGACAAGAATAACTGTAAAATAGGAAGTTTTTACACTGTCTGAATGACGCTCAGGGCAAGTTCTATTTATTTTAAACCAATGCAGCCATAAAGATATGTGAACAGGCAAGGCAACCCTGCTCTAGTATCTCCCTCTGCATGTCTTCCAGGCATATTGCACACTGGCCAGCATCTTGACTCAGTTCATCCTCATGATAGGTTATTGCTGGCTTTGTTCAAAGCATCACATCCCTTTCCTGTGAGGGCATATCCCTTTCCTGTGAGGGCACATTAATCCTGCAAAAGAGGGATGGGAGAAGTGAACTAGTAAGGAGGTTGCCCTCCTGGGTTCCACCCTATCAGCCAGTCCTTGCCTTCTGCCACTATCCTTGGGGCTCTTGTAAACCTCGTCCTGCCAGCCAGAAATGTCGCCATTGCTACTGTTGAGCATGCTGAAGGAGGACAGAGCTGCACAGAACAATGCCATGTTTGCCACCCATGAGAACACGGTAGCTTTGCCGGGCTGCTTAGGCAGCTATGGCACTGCCTCATGGACAGGGCTGCTCATGCCTTAGTCCCTGACCCACAAACTTCCTTGTGGCCGTGCCCTGCACGCAGCACTGATGACTGTGATCCTGATCACCCTTCTGCCCCAGCTCAAAGGTAAATCCATGTCTGGGTAAGCACAAGTGCTGCCATTAGAAGTGGTTCGGCAGCCTTTCTTGGTGCCCATCTGCCATATGCACAGGCTTGTGTGAAAATCTATCCCTGGGCACCAGCTGAGTGACAGCCCCATGGCTCCTAAGTCTAGGGACATAGACATAGAGCCAAGGAAAGGGAATGGCCTTACAAAGAGCCAAAGGTCAATATCTCCAAAGGAAACGGGATCAACCTGGAAATATGCTATGCAACTTCTTTCCCCCTCAGCCAAGAAAGGAGGCCAGCTCACTTCCCAGCCCCCTGGCTCAGTCGAAGTGCCAACCTTCCCTTCTGGACCCTTCCAGCACCCTAGACCTCTGAATGCCTGCGTGGTTTTGACACTAACCTACCAGGGGCCCTGTAGCCAAACCTCTTGCACAGTCACAAGCACCCGACTAGGATCCCCAGTGGAATGCCAAGGATATTCTGCCAAGAGACTACATGTAATGGATCCCAGAGAGGGTCTAGTTTAGAAATAGAGCAAAATCGTTGAAATGGATCCACAGAGGGCCAGAGTTCTTCAATAGTGATGACAATGGGATGATGTGGAGAAAAAATGACAAGTGCCATGTTCTAGCAAGTTGGCTGTCTCAGGAAGAATCAACATCTGTGGGCTTTGGTGAAGGGAGCGCCCCACAGGCTACACTTGGGAGCCCTGTCAGCAAGGGGTCTGCATTCTTCATACCTTTCCAAAGCTAAAGGCTTTGCGTGTGTTCTTTGCCCTTACCCACTAGTAGATGGGGGGCAGGGTTTTAGCTGTGGCTCATGGTCAAATGGTTAGAACCAAGCCTGGTGCAGTATTCTTTTCAAAGTCTCTTTGTGCCCTGACCAGGACCTGGAGCCTGGTGTGCATGCATGAATCATCTCCTCTGCAGGATGAAGGCACCTCTCTCAGCCAGGGAAGGGAGGCCAGCGGGCAACCCATCTCCACAATTACTCCAGCTAAGCACCAAGTCCCCAGAGACAGAGGGGCCTGCTGTCCTCTGGGATACCTGACACTACACTGAGAGCTGTCCATTGGCTCAGGAACACACTGGGCACTCCACGCCAAGGTTTGCGGCCCGGCTGTGTACCTGACACGACTTATGGATCCTAGAATTTTCTATTTTAAACAGAGGACTTTCTTCTGATGCTGTTCCTCCTAATGGCTCCCAGGCAGCAAAAATTTTTTGAACAAAGAGCAATGAAATGCAAATAGGCACCTGGAAGACTAAGTTCTTCCTTAAAGAACAGAATGGGATAAAGTTAGAATTAACTGCCTACTGCTCTCTCTTGGCAGGCTGGCTATCTGGGCTGTAAAAAACACTTGGGGGCTGGTTTCAAAGGACACCTCCAAGGCTACACCTAAGAGTGAAATTATGCCAGAGCTGTGGATTCTTCCTTCCGAAACAGAGGGAAAAGTGGTTTGGGAGGTTTTCCCTTCCTTCCCATCAGGAAATGGATGCAGCATTGATTCAGAGGCAAGGGTTTCCTGCTCTCAGCTGTTGATCAAGTGTGTTTAGTGTCAAACTGATGCAGTAGTTCTTGAAAGGGCCCTTTTTGTGCTGACCAGCTCCTGAGGCCTAGAGCGCATATGGCAGCCATCTGTGACTCACAATGAAGGCTCATCTGCACTTCACTGCACTTACCACACCTGGCCAAGTAACAGACACTCAGGGACAAGAGGGTCATCCTTCCTCTGATATAAAGGTACTCTTTGCTCTCACAGAGCACAGGACCAGAGCGGAAGTTGAGCACCAATCTTTGGGCTCTGCCTGTGTGACGTGAGCGAAAGCCCAATCGACACTGAGTATGACACAAGATTTCGAAAATAGAAAATTGGTGGGAATTGCTCTAAGGGAAGTCAAGGCTCTACATGACAGATGAGAATGGGATAATGCTTCTGGGCATCTCTTTCTACCTTTTCCCTAGCTGCATCTGTAAGGCCAGTCCCTCCCTAAACCTCTGGGACCACCTACACGCAATTCATGCACAGCTTGATATGCCCCAGGCTTCTCATTGTGCCCAGAGTTCTAGGAAATTACAAGAGGTACCATTGCCAGTCTATTCAGAGTTCCCGGGACTCAGCCAGAGCCCATAGTTTAAAGTGGAGGATATTGCTCTGATACATAGACTCTGAATGGACTCTAGGGAGATCCTGCTTCAAAAAAAAAAAAGGAAAAATATGCAAATAAATACACAGAGGGCCAAAGCATATCCTTACAAGATGAAGACAATGGGATGAAGCTGAGAAGAAAGTGCTTAGCACAATCTCCCGAGAAGAAAACTGTGGTCTAGTAGGAAACACTTGTGGGCTGGGGCAAGGGAACCATTCATTGCCTGCCTACACCTGGGTGCCCAAATGGCACGAGGCCTGCACTTTGCTTTCAGTAAGAGAAGGAATGCTTCTGACCTGGGATCCGTTGTATGAACTACCTCTCAGGGCATAGAAATTGCCCTGATTCAGTGATTCAGTGGTTGCAGGCCCGGGCTCCTGTTGTGCTCTAGATTTTGTGACCAAATCACAAGGCAGCATTTGCTGACAGGGCTTTTTAGGGCTGAATATTCTTGCGGTCTACTGTGCATGCCTGATCCATCTGCCTTAGAGAAAGAGGATATTCCAATCAGCCAGGGGAGGGAGGAAAGCTGGCTACCCACACAGAGATTGCCAGGGTCAGTTAAGCAAGAAGCACTCATGCACAGGAGAATCTTTATTCTCTGGGGAAAAGTGACTGCTTTCACCATAGCACAGACCCAGAGTGGTAGTTGATCAGAAATCATGGATGTTGGCTGGGTGGCTGACAGACCTATTCCTCCTGGATGTAACCCAGGACGTCATCACAAAAACAGAAAATGGATTGGAAGCGCTGTATGGAAGGCAAAGGAAAAAGCTCTACATGACAGAGGAGATAAGGATAAAGCTGGGAATGAAATGTCTCACATTGTTTCTCCTCAACCATCAGTGAACCCAGTTCCCTCCCAAACCCTGGCATTGCCTACACATGGACACTCTGCGGGGCACCCTCAAGTGCCCTGTACCTCCCATTGTCCACATAGTTCTGAAAGGTGAATAACGAGGGGTCCTGTGTCCCAACCTATGCCCGAGACACAAGGATATGGCCAAATCCCCCAACTTAAAGGGAAGACTAACTTTCAGAAACACTGGCTCTGAACTGCAGCGAGGGAGGAACTATGTTGACAAAAGGGGGCAAAAATGGTATTGAAATGGAACGGCGCAAAGCCAAAGTGCATGAACATAGATGAGAATGGGACAATTCCAATGAAGTGTCAGCACAATTTCCTTGCAAGGTACTAAGGAGGAAGAAACACCTGTGCCAGACACAAACTAAACCTTTAATAGGTAACCTCCTGACAGCTCAGTCCGCAAGAGGTCTGCGTATTTCCTTCTAAAGGACAGGGAAGACTTCTGGCCTTGGTTTTTTTTCCTGCCCTTCTCATCAGGGGATAGAGGCAGCAAGGTTTCAGGGGTAGCGGCTCCATGCTCCTGGCTGTTGCTCAAGTGTTTGGAAACTTGGTTCCTGTGGTTCGTTTTGAATGGGCACTTTCTGCACTGACTACGTCTTGGAACATACCTCGTATGCATGGATCATGTTCTCTTCAGCATCATAAGCCAAGCACTAAATGTTCTCTCACAGTAGGGCAATCTCTCCTTTGGGTTGTTAGGAATTACTCTTGGTTAGCATAGCAGTGTGAAAACTCACCACCAGCTCCTAGGAGCTCACTGTGTGATTGGCAGCCTCAGTGCCCTACCCAGCCTGCAAACCAAGTCTTAGTTTGCAAATAGCACTCCAGGAGCCATATATGTGCCATTCCTCAAGCACTCCGGGCTACCCAAGGATAAAGGAAAGGACAGAAAACAAGGGGTTAAACTGGCAGAACCTCCATCCATTTACAAGTATTTTAGTAAATTACAAGAAAAAGGCAGGGACTGTATCTCCAGAAACCTCTGGACTCCATTGCCTGGAGCCCCAACATCGGCCTGCCCTCCATCATCATAGGAGGCACAAATAAACCTTAAAGAAAGAGTAAAAGGGTGGCAATAGATACATCGAAGGACAATATTCCTTCTGAGAGATGAAAAGGGGATAAATCTGAGGGTGAAATGACTAGTACAATTCCCAGGCAAGCTGATGGTCTTAGGAATAACAAACACGTAGATAAGAAACACATATGAGCTAGGGCAAAGGGAAACCTCCATCGTCTACAGGGGGAACCCTAAGGCAAGATGCTTGTATTCGTCACAAAGAGAGCGAAAGCTTCTGGTGTTCACTCTTTTCCTTTCCCATCGTATCAGAGGGTAGAGGCAGCAGTTCTTCAAAAGGTAGCAGGCTTGGGCTCCAGGCTAATGCCCAAGTGTTTGGACCTGGGCTGTGGTACAGTGGTTTCTGATTTTTCTCTTTCTGTGTTAAGCCTGTCCTCAAGAATACTGCACCTGGGTGAAGCAACAGCTCTTCAGGCTGAAAGCATCTTTAACGGTCAGGGCGGGAAACAAGTTGGCTAACCATCATTTCTTGTATCAGCCAGCCAAACGCCGAGAACTGACAGGAAGGCAATCTTTCCTTTGGGATATCAGAAACTGCTTGTTCTTGGTTAGCACAGACCAGAGTCAGAGCTCATTAGGAAGGGCAGGGCAGGACCCTTGCTTGGGACCTAAGACACCCCTTATCAATACAGCCAGGGAATTGGAATGGCTACACACAGGGCCAAAGTTTTTCATTTCAGCGGAGAATGCGATCAAGCTGAGAAAGAAATATCTAGCTCCATGGTCGTCTTGTCCCACAAGACAGAGGATAGCTCCATCCCTATATCGGGGACCCTGACTACACAGGGGTTTTAAGTGCTGGGTGGGCATTCAGAAATGCCCAGGGCTTACATTTGTCAACATAGTACTGAAAGGCAATTTTTGAGGGAACACTTGCCCAATATAAACCAGAGTGACAATAATATGGACCGACACCCACGTTAAAAGTAGAAAAAAGTGGCGCTGAGACACTGGTCCTGAATGAACAGGGAGAACTTTGTTGCAAAAGGGAAACAGGATGGAAAAGGATACAGAGAAGATAAAATTTCTTTATTAACAAAAGACAAGGCGATAGAGCAAAAATTGAAGAAAATGAAGTGACTAGCATAATCTCATGGCAAGCTGGTTGCCTTAAGACCAAGGGAAACCTCCTGCAATGTTCCTTCAGAAAGAGATGGAAAATTTCTGGCACTAGCTTTTTTCCCCTGTCCTTTGAGGCCAGTAATGACTCATAGCAGATAGTGGCTTGTTGCTTACCCTCATGTATTTGGAAAGTGGCTCTGGTGCACTAGACCTTGAATGGGCTGATTCCTGCACATAGAAGGTCCTAAAGGATACTGCAAATGCGGTAACTGCTCTTCAGAATGAAGGCATCCGTAGCAGCTAGTGGGTGGAGTTCTGCTGTCGACCTGATGAAGTTTGGGGGTGATGGTGGGGGTGGTCCAGAGCTGATGACCAAGAAAGATTTCTTGAAGTCATCTTTGGTGCACAAAGGGTGGTTTTATTAAATCATGGGGACAGGACTCAGGTGCAAGAAGAGCTGCAATGGGGTCCTGACGGTGAACTCATCATTATATACCATCAGGTTGGCAGGGGGTCAGGGATGGATGAAGTCGCTAAGGAATGTTGGAAGCAAGGTTTTCAGGACCATGAGGGGCTAGCTGTTGCAAGGGACATACTATTACCATTTACTAAAACCTCAGTCATGAGATCCATTAGATGTACATTGGGGAGGGCATCAGCTTGGAGTATGACTGCCAGCATATATCTTGGGTCAGTTGCAATAAAAGTTGATTTACACGGTCCTCGATATTGGGATAATGTTAAGCTAAGGTTCTCTTTTGCCTCTAAGCAAAGCAGCTGAGCAGCTAGAGAGAGGTCACTCTGCACATTCCAGGGACTTGTCAATGGGCTATAGGCATTAAGTGAATTTAATGTTGCATTTGCCTTAGTTTCCCACATTACCATGGCAAGGGCTTAAGCCGCTTTGCTTTGATCTGCGGTAGTCAAGAGTGTCCAAGGAATAACAGATCCCACCTGGGGTGGGTGCGGGGCTAGATTGGGCTTTACCCTCCAGCCTGCCTCATGCTCCCTCATCATATCCCCCTTGAACAAAGTCGACCTTTATGTCTTTAAGGTTGATCAAAATGGTAGGTTTCATCTTTTGTACCTTCTTTCTGTTGACTAGGGGCATAGAGTTGTCCCTACTTATTTGGTCAATATTGGTCTTTTGGGGAACATATAGAGGAGAGAAAAATCTGGTGGCTGTTGAATCTAAGCCTTGAGTAGCAAAGCTTATCTTTTGGCTTAATGTGATTATAGTGATGGATTCTTGGCACCAGGCAGACTCTCACCATGGGAGAAAGCAGCAAAACATAATTAGAATAAGAGAAAAGCCCAAGAAAAGTCCTTGGGTAGTTGACAAAAATCCTCCAGTCCAGGAGTTTAGCCAATCACTGAAGGAAAGAGAGGGATTGTTTAAAGCACAAATTTTAGTGTTCATGTCAGTTAGAAATCCTGGAATATTTTTGCAGTAATCTGGAATGTATGCACAGCATTTTGTTAGAACAAATTACAAACAGTGTCTACCAGTGCTGCCAGTGAGGTTTTTAGATGGCAGGCTTGAAGCTTCCTCAGATGGGAGTGGGAACTGACAGCATGAATCACAATAGTCTTTCCAGTTTGGAATTCAAATGTCTGTGGTGTTCCTTTGAATGGCCCATCGTAAGAAGGAACAGTTCGCATAAACTGGGAAAGGAAAGTGAAAAAGAAAGGTACAACCATCATAAGAGAGGTTTGAGGTCTTGCACAGGTAGCCAGGAATAAGAAAGCACATGAGTTTGCTCACTGACTTCCTGTAAAAGGGGAACATATTTTATTTCCATACAGGAGCCCATGAAGAATGCTCCTTTAGCTTACTGCAGTGGGAATGCATGCCATGACGCAGTAGAGGCCATTTTATTTTGGAGTTAAGTCACCTGTTGCTTGGGACTTTCCATGCTTGAAATAGACTAGGTCTTTGGGATTTATATGGGGTGGCTTTCTGGTAACTGACAGATCGCGTTTTGAAAAGACATGGCCTGCATAGTTAGAGATTTGTGAATTAACCCTGCTTCATGTAAGTAATAAAGCACTATTGTCTTTATCGACTGATAGGTCTACAGCGAGAAAAGTCCTTGCCTATAGTTTTGGGGGGAATTCCATCCCATTTCCTAGTTGTTTCAATAATATACCCACGGGGTCGAATTACTATCCCCACAGGATAACCTGTGCTATTGTGACAGGGTCTCTCAAGTTTACCTCAAGTGGTCTAGTTTAAGCAAACATTTGAAGGCAACTCGGACTTAACATCCATAAATGTGCAGTCTTTGCTTTAAATCCCTCATTTCCAAAGATAACCAAATCAAGAATAATTCATTTGTAAAACAAGTCCAGTCTTGCCAAAATTGGCTTACGTATTTACATAAGCTTAGCACGGGTAGTCCTTGATCATAAGGATCTTTTAAAGTTTGCTTTGCTGGGAAGCCTTTATAAAGAATCTCCAGACTGAACTTTTGGAGCCTCTCGAGGCCAGAAGCCAGGCCGAGTACCTCCTGTCAGACAGGCCTGCAATACCTGTGGAATTGGGTGAATTCCTCTTCACGAGATCCCCAAGATATCCTGAGTTTCCTGCACCTGCCAGGAAGTGCCATTCTTTACTCACCTGGTGAGGCTGCTGGGAACTTTAAGCAAGGTATCCATCCAACATTTCCAATGGGCTTTATTGGCTCCACGTTTCATAAAGTCAACTCAGTTCCTTAAAGCTGTAGGGTCATTTCCGAGTATATGCAAGTCTCTCAAATAGGATCTTCCAGCGAAGCCTTAGTAAACTAGCAGTATTTCCAATGGTGTCCTGTTACAAGAAGATTCTTATTGCACTTATGCAATTAACTGTAATGGCCAAGAAAGAAAGAATACTGCGAGTGTTTGAATTTCAGACGGTTTAGGTAAAGAGAGACGTTCAACACTTCAGTTTACAAATGAATATTTGATGACATCTCTGTATATCATAGATATCTGAAGAGAACGTTTCCATAATCTGGAAGAGCAAACATCAGAGAACCAGCAGTATTTCCAACGAGAGACACTAAACGATAATCTTCCTCAATTCATTTAGTCCCATGTTCCTAATTTTTGCTCTGTTTGCAGCTTTTTTAGTTCTCAAAATTCTTACCCCTTTTAGTTTTAATCGGTAAGATTTCAAACGCCTGTGTTTGTTCTAGAAGTCCTTGTCTTGTGAGTCTCCTAGAAGAGGAAATATGTCTTGTGAGAGAATAAGAACAATTATAAATCATAAAATCTCAGAAATGGACATTGTTAACGACCTGATGAGAGTTATTCATTATGATGCAATTGACAAAGGAATTCGGTTAATTCTGTGGCACATAACACCTTCATAATCAGATTATCGAGGAAGGAATTTACAGCAGCAAAAATTAAACTTTAGGAATTCCATGTATCTTTGAGAAGTGACAGCATTTACCCAAACAATAGAACCCAATGTTTACCATTAGTTGGCAATGCTTCTCCAACTAACTTAGCATACTACACAAAAAGGCCTAATGGCTCAGACTTCATTTACAATGGAAATCTTTGGGAAGTATGTTCAAACCTTAGAAACTGAGAGAGCGCATTCCAAATAAGATTACAGAGCATTACAAATCTTAAACTTTATTGAACCAAGATGGCAATTAGGGATTCCAGAGACAAATA
Source organism: Prionailurus bengalensis (assembly GCF_016509475.1). Classification (NCBI taxonomy): domain Eukaryota; kingdom Metazoa; phylum Chordata; class Mammalia; order Carnivora; family Felidae; genus Prionailurus; species Prionailurus bengalensis. The sequence continues at coordinate 42,053 of NW_025091202.1, read as the reverse complement.
TTTAGTAACATCATGTACTTGTTAGCCAAACCTAGCTCCTTTACCATTGAGAAATTTTAACGAAGTATTCAAAGGCTTGATAATCAAGGAAACTAAAGCTCTGGTTTTCTGGGAGACAAAAGAGGAAAGAAGAAAAAACCACTCTGTTTCCTTTTTCTTATCAAGAGCAGATCAACATTCCAAGAAAATTTTGTCTTTCCAAAAGAGAGAAAAACAGAATTTTAGTCTTCTCCCAGTGTAGTTTTAAAATCCATCCATGGCAAAATTAGTCCTTCCTTGCCACACATAACATTTCGTTCCAAAGTTTTGCTTTCATGAGCCTTCTACAACTTTCCTCTGCCTTCAGATTTTGTACCAAGTCATTTCTCTCCAAATAATCTGATGTAGCACAAATTTACTTTCTTGTACCCTCAACGAAAAGCATATATCCATTCCTTATATCTTTCTTACACACCTCGTACTTTCCTACACAGAATTGCGTGCCTTGTTTCCCTCAGTCATAAGTACACTTAGAAGGTAAACTGCTAGAAAGCTTAGTCTCCAGTGAAAACCAGTAGCTAGGTGAGAATTGTTTACAGCAGAATTCTTTTAGAAGGCAAATTCATGAATCAAGCACAGAGCATGCTTTCCAATTGAACCAAAAGGCCTTAGTTCCTCTGCAATAAGAAGTTAAAAGCACAAACTTATGTTCAGTAAACAAAGCTTTGCCCTGCATTCCCTTTGGAAAAGACCTAGATGTCCCATGAATTTCATCTCATTTGCCGTGCAAACTTTAAAGTAAAACGTTAAATTTTCAGGTTGCCACAGACTTTGAGAGCTAGCTTAACAAGTACCCATGAAGACTTTGAGAGAGTCGAAATTAATCATTTCAAGTAATCGTTTTGTTAGCAAATTGCAACCGAGATACAGTGAGCTTATTCACCTGTAGTAAATATTGGAGGAATAAAAGTTTCTATATGGATTCCTGGTAACTTGAAAGCTTAATTCAACAAGCAAACTCAAATTAGTTTAAACACCGAAATCTTTCACCTACACCCACTTAGAAGACAATCCAGGTGTTCCCCATTCTCAGATTTTACCTGGGAGGACAGTGGGGGAAACGGAAGTGGGTGGTCCAAGGAGGGGGGTGCTTTTTTGTTCTTTAACATTTAGGGTGGGAAGAGGAGCCCATGGTGCCTGAGACACTGAGGATGGGCTAAGAACCAGTTATGTGTGCCATAGCAAAGGTGGTGCAGAAACTGGAGGAGTGTGAGCGGAAGGTGAGATGCCAGAAGGCAGAGAAGGAAAATTTCCCCGTTCTAACCTTGCCAGTTGGGACAGAAGAGTAAACGCTGTCTTTTCTTCCACCAGAGTGGAATTAAGCAGTCCATGTTAGGCTGGACTAATATTCTTGGGAATATTTCTTAAGAGTCCCCGACCTGAAGTAGACTAAGCTGGCTCCAATAACAGACCTTAACCCAGAAACGGAATGAGGGAGAGGCCCTCACATCTAGTAGGCAGAGGAAAAGAGTCAGCGTCCCCTTTTCAGAAATGGCCTGTGTTCTTTCAGCAACCGAGTTCTATCAGGAGGCCTTTTTACAGATTTATCACCCAGTATATCGGGGTTGGGGGAGCTTACTGGCCTGGTTACTGACCAATCACACCCTGCTAGAGGCTAGAGGCCCTGGTGTCCAGGTTACCGTGAAGTGTAACCTCCGTCCATTTCTCCTGTTTAGTAAGGTCATGCAGTGTTAGAGAATCAGTGCTTTCTACGTTTTGCAATCCAAATTGTTTCCAGTGGGTTAAAAAGTCATTCCAAAGGCTCAGGTCTTAATCTCAAGGTCTTGAATTGAAGCCCCGCTTTGCCCTCACAGCGTGAAGCCTCCTTTGGATTTCTGTCTCCCTCTGTCTCCTCTTACCCCGCTCAGTATCTTAGTAAATTACAAGAAAAGGACAATCTTATCAACAGCCTAATCTCCAGAAACCTATCGACTCAGTTTCCTGAAACCCAAACCTCACCCTCCTGTCCATAGTGATGTGGGGAACAAAGGCAAGAGGTAATGGCCGATAAAATAGAAGTCCCTGCAGCGCCTTGGTGGCTCAGTTGTTTAAGCATCCAACTTTGGCTCAAGTCATTATCTCCCAGTTCCTGAATTCCAGCCCCATTTCGGGCCCTGTGCTGACAGCTCAGGTTCTGGAACCGGTTTCAGATTCTCTGTCTCCCTCTCTGCCCCTTCCCATTCCTTCTCTCCTTTTCTCTCTATCTCAAAATAAACATCCAAAGAAATTAAATTTGAATTTCCTTGTAACCTGCAGCTCATGGACAAATATTTGAGACTGTTAGAATCCAATGTTTCTCCAGGAACTCCTTACTGTCTTAATGTTAATGCTTTGCTAGAGGGAAAAACCACCTTAACTTGACAATAGCTAGGCTTCTGGTGTTCTGTGAGTCTGTAGCATGTGAAAGTCTCCTTGGAATCTTGCCAGTGGACTTTACCTTCCCCAAGCCTATGGTATATAACCATCACTCTTCACAACCCCAGTGCGGGCAGCTCTTCTTGCCCACAGGAAGATTCACCTTTTGGCACCAAAGAAGTCTTCAAGAATTCTGTCCTGGCCGTCAGCTCTGAACCCGACAAACCCCACCATCACGCCCCAACAGTTTATCACGCAAAACGTGAGAGCCCTGTCTGCAAGCTCTCTACATTCTTACCTCAGATAGGTCGAGTCTTTGGGCCCTCACCTTTTGTCCAAAACTTTACTTCAATGGATAGAGGCAGTGGTAGTTAGGTGATGGTGGTGTCTCTCTGCTAACACTTAAGTGTGTGGAATGGGGCTCTGGTCTTATACACTTTGATCTTTTTCTTGGCTGACCAGCTCAGGTGTTGCTATATGCATAGGAAAACTTCAGCTGCTAGGATTGCAGGCAGTTCAGGAAGCAGGAGGAAAGTGTCAGCAGGGTGACCCTTGTCATGCCAACCATAGCCTGCCAACCACCATCTTCTCAATAAGAAGATGGCAACGTTTTCTCAGTGCTATCAGAAACAGATTTGTCCAAGTTGGCACAGGAAGGGAGTGGGAACTTGCTGTCAATTGCTGGGACAGCTGCATTGTCCCTGACTCCTTACTGCTGATATATTTACTTTGCCTTAAAAGTAAAGCAGGCTGCTTTCTACACAGGCTAACCTCTTGTGCTAGGCCCTTTCCAGCACCCTAGGGCACCTGCTTCCTGTTGGCAATGTACATTTGGCAGGGAAGCCCATGAGGCACCCTTCAGGAAACTTGTAAAAGACTTGACAAAATCATAGGAGAGGTTTCCGGACAACTGGTTAAAAACATAAAAATTATTAAATTTAAAAAAAACAGAAGAAAACTACTAAAAGGAAAAGTATTCACCTCAGGTGAAAATGGAATGAAGCTGGGACTGCTGACATGAGCTCCGTTTCCTAGGCAAGCTTTGTGTCCTGACAGTGAGAAGTGAACACCTGTGGGGTTGCAATGAAAGGAAGCACCAGCCACCAGATCACTGCATTCTGACCTTGAGAACGCAGGAAGGCTTGGGGCTATTGCCTTATCTTCTTTTCAGTGGGTGGAGGCACTCGTGATCTCTGAATGTTGGCTTCTCTGTACTGGCTGGCAGCCATGCCTGTGGAATTCGTTGTGGTCCCAGAGTCCTTGAATAGACCCTCTGCCGTGACCATCTGGGGAAGAACAATATTCATGCTCCAGCTTTGATCTCAAAATGAAGGAACGTCACGGGCTAGTGAGAACAAGGTAACCATCCCACCTCAGGTCAACAGAAGCCTGACAAGCACTCAGGTCTCCATGAAGGAGGGCAATGCGCCCTTAAGAATGGCCACGTGTTAGCGGTGAATGCTGGGCACTCTACGAGTAACAGTTACATGGTTCCTGACTCTGACCTCTGATCTCCATCTCCCCTTGCATCTGCCCTCCCCTCTTACCTTGTGATTTCCCTCATTTCGAAGAGTTTGAAACCCCACGTTGGACCACACCGAAACTGCCATGTACTCAACGCTGTGCAACACCAGTGGGGTGGAACCATTTTTCCACCAACATCTCATTTTACTAATTTAAAAGCGGTTTGGCAAACCATGCAAGGCTTACACGGAAAGGGCCATACGCTCAACTCTATGAAACACTGTGAGTAAATGACAGGTAGTCAGTTTAACTAACGGCTTGTTTCACGAAGTTAGAAGTCTCTGAAAGCCTGAGCGGGGATTATGCATTAAGTGCCATCTGTCCAACACTGTGGGGAAACCATCTTTCAGCTAAGAGCTCGCTTCACTAAGTTAGAAGTGTTTGAAAAAACCCAGGTGAGACTTACAAGGAGAGTGCCATATACTCAAAAGCGTGAAACGGCCTTGTGTCGAAATATCTTCCCAATAACATCGTGGTACACTCAGTGAGAAGGGTTGAAACCCCATACATAGAGTTATAACGAAAAGCCGTTCCCTCCACTTTGTGAGGTGTCATGTTAGAGAAACCATCTTTCAGCCTGCATCTGGTTTCACTACAATGGAAATGGAAAACCCATGCGGGGCATAGGCTGAAAGGGCCATCTACTCTGTCCAACAAACAGTGTGGTGGAAACACCTTTGAAAAGACATCCGTTTTCACTAGGGGAGGAGTGTTTGACGACCTTTGCAGGGCATACACGGAACGTGACACTTATCCCCCTCGGCGTAACACGATGGGGAAACCATCTTTGCAGTGACATCTCCCTTCACTGAGACGGAAAGTTTTGAATACCTAGGCGGACACTATGTGGAAATTTTTATCCACTCAACTCTGCCAATCAGCGCTTTAGGGAAACTATCTTGGAACTAAGGTCTCGTTCACAAAGTTAGATTGTTTGAAACACAATGCAGGGCCTAGGCCTAAAGTGCCCTACACTCAACTCTGTGAAACTCTGTGACGAAGCAGTCTTCAAGTCTTATCTCGTTTCACTACGTTAGAAGTGTTTGGAAAACTATTTGGGGCCTGTGCCGAAAGTGCAATATATTCAACTCTGTCACACTGCACTCTGCAGAAACCATTTTTCACCTGGTTTCTTATATCACTTAGAAGTGTCTACAAACCAATGCGGGAACGATGTGGAAAGTGACGTACACTCGGCTCTGGGACAGAATGCTGTGGAGACACCATCGTTCAACTAACATCTTGTGTCACTGAAATAGCAGAGTTTGACAACCTATGCGGGGATTAGGAGGAAGATAAGTGCTGTATACTCAACCTTGTGGAACATAATTATTGGGAAACCATCTTTCGCCTAACATCTGGTTTCACAAATTTGGACTTGTTTTAAAGCCAAGTGGGGCCTACAGGGAAAGTGCCATACACTCGAGTCAGTGATACACTGAAGGGAACCATCTTTCAGCAAACTGCTTATTTCACTAAAATAGGAGTGTTGGAAACGCATGCAGGGCCCACAGAGAAAGTGACATATACTCAACTTGGGAAACATGATTGGGGAGAGCATCTTTCAACTAACATCTCGTTTCATGAAGTTACAATTGTTTGGAAATGGATGCGGGGCTTAAGCCTAAAGGGCCCTTATACTTCCCTCTGTCAAAGAGCACTTTGGGGAATCCACCTTTCAAAGAACGTCCCATTTCACTGTTAGAAGTGTTTGAAAGTCTTTGTGAGGCTTAGGCAGACAGGAACAGCTGGATTTGGTGATTTTTTTTTTTCCTGTTCTCCCATTAGGAAATAGAGGTATCATTGATTTTGAGGTAAGGGCTTTCTGCAACTAGCCGGTGATCAAGTGTTTGGAGCCTCGACCCGATGTAACCCTTCTTGAAAGGGCCCTATCTGTTCTAACTAGGTTCTGAAGTATGGTGAGCATATGGGAATCATGTTTGACTCAGAATATAGGCATGGGTATCCTTCACTGCACTTAACAGACCTGGCCAAGCACTAAGCACTCAGGGACAAGAAGGCCATCCTTCATTTGATTTGAAGTTACTGTTTGCTCTCACATAGCAAAGGACCAAGAGTGGGAACTTAGCACCAATCTTTGGGCTCTGCTTGTATGAAGTGAGTGGAAGTCCAATTGTCCCTGAATGTGACCAAGACCTAGAAAATAGCAAATTGGTAGAAAATGCTACAAAAAAAGACCAGGATCTAAATTACAGAAGGAATGGGGTAATGCTGTTTATGTTTACCTACCTTCATTTCTCTTTGCTGCATGTATAAGGCCAGTCCCTCCCCAAACCTCTGGGACCTCCAACAAACATCCACCCATACCCAACTTGGCACCTTAGGTCTCTGTGGACAGAGTTCTCACGGGAAATTACAAGAGGTCCTGTTGTCAATCTATGCCAGATTCACGAGGGCACAGGAAGAGTCCCCAGTTTAAAGTAGAGGCTATGGTTCTGAGATATTGATTGCAAAGTGCCACCAGCAAGATCTTAGTTTGAAAAAAAAAGAGGGAAAAAATTGACAGAGGGCCAAAGTGCTTCACTACAAAGGAGAGCAGAATTAAGCAGACAAGGGTGTGCATAACACAATCTCTGGAGAAGCTGTGGTTTATAGTTTAAAACCCTTGTGGGTAAAGGCAAAGGGAAACATCCATAGCCTGCACCTGGGTGCCCGTTTTCAAAACATTTGCACTTTTCTTTCAGAGGAGTAAGGCTCCTGACCTTGGCTCCTTTGTATGCCCTAAACTCCAGGGAAATGATTCCTAGAAACAGTGTTCCCGAGGGTGCTATCAGTTTTTTAAGCAAGTACTGGCGCATTTCTCTTTTTAAGGCTTTTAGAGCTGAATTTTCATGCAGAATTGTCTTTCTTTTCTTTTAATTTCTTATTTATTCAACGTTTTTATTTATTTTTGGGACAGAGAGAGACAGAGCATGAACGGGGGAGGGGCAGAGAGAGAGGGAGACACAGAATCGGAAACAGGCTCCAGGCTCCGAGCCATCAGCCCAGAGCCTGACGCGGGGCTCGAACTCACGGACCGCGAGATCGTGACCTGATTGAAGTCAAATGCTTAACTGACTGCGCCACCCAGGCGCCCCTAATTTCTTAAATATTTATTAATTTTGAGATAGTGCACACACATTGGAAGGGCTGACACACACACACAGAATCGGTAACAGGCTGCAGGCTTCAAGCTGTCAGCACAAAGTCTGACATGGAACTCGAATCACAAGCTGTGATGTCACGACATGAGCTGAAACCAAGAGTCCGAATCTTAATTGACTGAGTCATCTACATAACCCGTTTTGCTCTTTTTAAAACTAGAATCTTCCAGGGGAAAATCAGGGCCCATCGTTCAGAACAATTTCCTCTGGTTTTAATTGGGGATTCTGGATGAGTACTTGACAGCAGAATAGTTTGGGCCATGGGAGCCCTGCAACATGCCTTCCTATATCCTATATCGACGTTAGATGTAGGTCAGTGGAAAGTACACAGCACAGAATATTTGTGTGTTGCTAGGGCCAAAGGTGTTGAGAGCAGTTGACCTCACTTCTGGTGCAAGATCAAATGGAGACACTGCATTCTCAGCTTTCTTCCATTCTCATCTAAAAGAAAACTTTAGCTGTCCATAGGGCCATTCCCATCATATTGCTATTTGCTAAGTAGGACTTGGTTTGCAGGCTGGGTGGGCTAGTGAGGCTGTCAATCACACAGTGAGCTCCCAGTGATTGTTGGTGAGTTCTCACGTTGCTTCTGTGCTAACCAAGAGTTATTATTTTCTGACAACCCACAAGAGAGATTGTCCTGCTGTCAGAGAGCACTTAGTGCCTGGCCTCAGATTCTGAAGAACACATTATCCACACATACAAGGTATTTTCCAGGACCTAGTCAGTGCAGACTGCCCTTCAAAACCTAATGCACCACAGGAATGGTTCCAAACACTTGAGCAACAGCCTGGAGCATGGACCCATTACCCCTGAATCTCTGCTGCTTCTATCCCCTGTAGGGAAAGACAGGAAAAACAGCCAAGGCCAGAAGGCTGAATTTGTATGGACCTCAAGAAGAACCCTGATGGATGATAAAGCAATTTCATGAAACTGGAAACAACGAGGGCCAGAGTTCTTCATGTTTAGAGGAACCTGACTGGTGGAAGGCCTGGGTGGCTCGGTTAAGCATCCGACTTCAGCTCAGGTCATGATCTCACGGTCCGTGAGTTCAAGCCCCGCTTTGGGCTCTGTGCTGACAGATTGGAGACTGGAGCCTACTTCAGATTCTGTGTCACCCTCTCTCTGACCCTCCTCCATTCATGCTCTGTCTCTCTCTGTCTCAAAAATAAATAAACATTAAAAAATTAAAAAAAAAATAGAAAAACTTGAATGGCACAGTCATTCAGAAACTGGCTTGCTCAGGACTCACAAGAACAATTTGTGGGCATTTGCTACAGGAGTGCTCCAAAGGATGCTCGTTGGAGCTCTGTTAACAAAAGGTCCACCTTCTCCCTTAAGAAACAGAGGGGATCTTCGGCTTCTGGTGCACTTCTGCCCATTGTATCCATCAATAGGGGCAACAGAGATTGAGTTATGAAGGGTGCTTCCATGTGATGATCAAGAGGTGGGAACGAGGCATTGGTGCAGTGTATATTCAAAAGGCTTTGTGTGTGCTGATCAGGTCGTGGAGCACGCTGATCATGCAAAGACTGTTTTTCTGAATGGGAGAAGCTCCATCCATTATGGTGGGGGATCCGTGTGGCTACTGTAGTTGGCCCAGCACCAAGGGCTCAGGGACAGGGGGCTAGCTGTTTTCTGGGATATCAGACCCTGGAAACACTGCATTGGCTCAGGAAAGCCGTGAAAACTCACCTCCACTCCAGGTCCCTTGGTTGTTGTAGGGGACAGATATAGGGTCGCCGGGTGTGAACTGAGATTATGTTGGGAAAGCAGCAATGGGAGAGGAATGGCAACAAGGTGAGTCAAATCTGTGTATTCAAACTGCATGGGGGACACCGAGGAAGGAGACCACCAACTTCGCTTCCCCATGTCTCACAGAAGAGGCGGGATCCACCCCACCCTCTGGCTTAGCCTACCTGCAAGCATTCTCCCTGTGTGCATGCACAAACCCTGGGTTTGAGGAGAGCCACATCATTCTGAAACCAAATTCAGAAGGGACCAAAGCACCACCTTTATCACCATGAAAAAGGCACCACCAAGCACCCAAGCTGAAAGAAGAGGATACTACTCTGACATCCTATCTCGGAATAGTTTCCATGCAGTCTCTCATCAAAATGGTCAAGGCATGGCAATGGAGACACACACTGCCAGTTCTTCATCACACAGGATTTTTAGAAAATTGAGAATGAAGTACCCAGTGCAGTCTTCTATCACCCAGGTTGTATCCAGAATAAGGCCTGTGAGATTAGGCCAAGGGAGAACTCTGGAGGATGTAATCCTCCAGAGCCATGTCAGAAAGAAGCCTGCCTTCTTAAGGAGTTAAGGATTTCTGGCTTGGTCTATCCCTGCCACTGTTGCTGTCAGCTGATGGAGGCAGCAGTCATTGAGCTGTCTTTGTAAGGTTCTGAAGGCTCTTGCTCACGAAACTGCAACAAGGATGTGGTTCCCTCATTCCTGGCAAGGACTCATCCAATGCTGACCCTCTGCCCATTCGTACTGCCCATGAGCAATGTGTCTGCTTCTCAGAATGAAAGCAACTCAATCATCCAGGTCAGTGAGGCACGCTGGCTCCCCTTCACCCTCCGTAGCACAGCAGGCCAAGCACCAAGCACCCAGGGACCCAAGGCCTTCTTTCCTTTGGTAGAGCCAAGGCTGATAGCCATAACTGAGCACAGAAGCAGAGTGGGAGTTTGCGGCCTACCCAGGGCTGTGAGCTGAGTGATTGATGGCTTCATGGCTCCTATGGGAAAAAAGCTACATTGTCAGAAATACAGCAAGGGATGGAAATGGGTGCCAGATGGGACAAAGCTCGATAATTCCAGTGGTATAGGGGATCTACTTGGAAAGAAATGTCTTGCTCCTTTTGTCCTCGGCCCAGAAGGAGGCCAGCTCCCTGCTTAAATGTCTGGCCCACCCTACACACCAAACATCTGCTGCTGAGTCCTTTCAAACTCTCTGGGCCTATGAATGGCTGCTTACTTCTGAGACACAGTGAAGTAACAAAGAAGGAGCCCTGTGGCAAAACTTCTCCCCAGTCACAAGGACTGGATCAGGCTCCCAGATAAGGAAGGCAGAAGGCAGAGGATAGGACTCTTGAGATGCTGATTCTGAATGGATTGCGGTAAGAACTTTATTTCTACAAGAGAGCAAAGATGTGTCACTTTGGATAAGAAGAGAAAGACCTCTCCAGTGCTTGAAAAGGGATTTCTATGGAGAAGGGGGTGCTGGCACCAGTTCCTGGCAAACTGGCTGACTGTGGAAAGTAGAACAGAGGGCTTAGGCAATAGTGTCCTAGAGCCTCCGTCTGGCAGCCCTCTCACCAACAGGCCTGACTTCCTCCTTCAGAAACACCTGTAGAGCCCTGGGACTTGGTCTGCTTTTCTTGCTTTTCCCAACGGAATGGAGTAAGCAGTGACAGTGCAGTAGCTAGGAGATGACCCCAGCTCTGGTTCCATAGTGTGGAGAGGGACATTGGTGCCATCTGAAGGTAAAGGGCTCTTTCTGGGTGAGCAAATTCTGAAGCTTACTGCTCCTTCATGAACTGTCTGCTTTTCAGAGGGAAGGCAACTCAATCAAGCAGTACATGGAGGCAAGCTGGCTCTCCAACCTCTTGCCAACATCACCCATGTACCAAGCTCAGGAAAAAGAGGGCTATTTTCCTTTGGGATATCTGATCCTCATGGCTGTTACTGAGCACGGGACCCAGTGGGAAACCGATGCCCCTCCATGTGTGCCTACTGAGTGAGTGCCAGCTCAGTGGATCCTGTGAATGAAGAAGCAGTCAGAAACACAGGAAGAGAGAAGGAATGACAGCAGCCATGACAAAAGTGTGTTCAAAATTTCCATCCAATGGGAATGTGATCAGTGTGGAATGGAGATGCTTATCTTCATTTCCCTTAGGCCCAGCAAAAAGGCCAGCTTGTCACCACTACATCAGGCCCAGCCTCCACACACACCTCTTGGCTGGACCCTTCCCAATGCCCTAGATCTCTGGGTGTCCATGTAGTCCTGAAACAAAAATGCCAGAACTACTTTGCCTCCACACATCCCACAGTCACAAAGGCTGCTCCCCATTGGACATCTGCAACTCAGATGTATGGACCCTGGGATGAAAGATGATGCATCAAAAAGCAATGTCAAGAAACTGGACAAACCGAGGGCCACAGTTCTTCATAAAGGATGAGAATTGGATCATGTTTAGAAGAACATGACTAGCACAATATATTCACAAGCTGGCTGGCTCAGGAATCACAAGAACAATTTGGGGTCTTTGGCTATAGGAGTGCTCCAAAGGATCCCCACTGAAACACTGTGAAGAAGAAGCCCACTTTCTCCCTCAAATAGTAGAAGGGAACATTAACTTCTGGTGTGCTTCTGCCAATCGTGTCGAGAGTGACAGCAGTGGCTCTGAGATATGAAGAATGTGCTTCCATGTGACGATGAAGGGGTGGGAATGAGGTCTTGGTGTACTATTTACTCAAAAGGCATTTTGTGCAGTGATCATGTGTTAGAGTGTGTTGCACATTCACAGACTGTTTTGAAAGAGGGTAGTTCCATCCATTAGGGCGGGGAGTCCATGTGTCTATCCTTTCCCATGATACTGTAGCCTGTCCAGTACCAAGAGCTCAGGGACAGCGTTGCTATCTGTCCTCTGGGATATCAGACTATGTGATCCAAACATCTGCTGCTTAGTCCCTTCAAATGCCGCGGGCCTTTGAATGGCTGCTTACTTCTGAAACCCAGTGAATTAATGAAGAAGGAGCCCCATGGTACAACCTCTAACCCAGTCACAAGGACTGAACCAGACTTCCAGGTGGAAGGCAGAGGATAAGACTCTTTGAGACGCTGATTGTGACAGATCATTGGAAGAAAATTGTTTCAACAAGAGAACAAAGGTGTGTCAAAGTGGAAAAGGAGGGCCGGAGTTCTGCAGACCTTGGGTTGGGAAATCTATGGAGAATGGAGTGCCCAAAACAAGCTACTGGCAATCTAGCCCGTAGAAGAAGACACACCAGAGCACTTAGGAAAAGGCGCCCGCTAGTGTTTCCATCTGGGAGCCCTGTCAGCTACAAGCCTGCCTTCTTCCTTCAGAAGGACCTCGAGAGCCCTGGGACTTGGTCTGCTTTTCTTGCTTTTCCCATCATGAAATGGGGTAGGAAGTGACAGTGCCCTAGCTGGGAACTTCCCCAGCTATGGCTCTAAGGTGTGCAAAGGGGTATTGGTGCCCCCTTCACGTATAGGGCTTTTCTGTGCTGACCAGCTTCTGGAGTTTACTGCTCCAGTGTGAATTGTCTGCTATTCAGAAGGAAAACACCTTAGGCAGAACAATGTGGTGAGCTGGCTCCTCTCCCCCCACCCCCCACCCCTCAATTCCAACAGCCAAGCACCAAGATCAGGAATTGGAGGCCTATTCTCCTTTGGAGACCAAGTTTGAAACCCACACCCATCACTGGATGCCTGAGTGCCAGCTCCATGGCTCCTAAGGGTGAATGAAGAGACAGAAACACGGGAATGGCTTCAGCCAGGACCAAAGGTGTTCAATAATTCCATCCTAAGGGAATGCAATCCATATGGATGGGAGATGTTTATCTTCATTTCCACTAAACCCAGCAAGGAAGCCAGCTCCCAGCTAATACATCTGGCCCAGCTTCCCCCAAAACAGCTCTCAGTTGTTTTGGGGGGAGGTTTATGTCCTAGGGCTCTGCATATACATGCAGTTCTGAAACCAAAAAGTCTAGGCTCCTTTGTCTCCACCTTCCCCAGACTCATAAAGACTTTCCCCTTTGGGCATCAGCAAGCTAGAAATAGTAGTACTCTCAAAGACTAAATTTGTACCCACAAGATGAACTGTAATGGATGATACAGCAATGTCATGAAACTGGATAAAATCAGGGCCAGAGTTCTCCCTGTTTAGAAGAACATGAATAGCACAATATATTCACAAGCTGGTTTGCTCAGGATTCACAGGGACTTTTGTGGCCTTTCCCTAGAGGGGTGCTCCAAAGGATGCTTATTGGAGCCCTCTGAGGAAGAAGTCCACATTCTTCCTTAGGAAAGAGACAGGAACTTTGCATTATGGTGTGCTTCTGCATGTCCTATCCATTGAGAGGGGCAGCAGAGATTCTGAGATATGAAGAAGTTTCCATGTGACGATCAAGAGGTGAGAATGAGGGTTTGGCGCAGTGTATAGTCAAAAGACTTTTTGTGTGCTGATCCAGTCATGGATCTCTTTGTTCTTCCGAATGACGGTAGCTCCATCCATTAGGGGCAGGGTACATGAGACTATCCATTCCCAAGATACAGTTGCCTGCCCAGCACCAAGGGCTCAGGGACAGCGGGGGTTGGTGTCCTCTGGGGTATCAGACCCTGTGAGCCCCACATTGTCTCAGGACAGCTTGGAAACTCACCTCCACTCCAGACCCCTTGGTTGGTATAGGGGACAGACACAAGGTCTCTGTGTGTGAACTGAGACCAAATTAGGAAAGCAGAAATAGGAGAGAAATGACAATAAGGGGAGTCAAAGGTGTTCATTCAAATTGGCATGGGGGAAACCAAGGAAAGAGACCACGACCTTGCCTTTCCCTTGTCCACAGAAGGTGGGATCTACCCCCACTCCGCCTTAGCCTACCCACAAGGCATTCTCCCTTGGCACCTGCACATGCCCTGGGTTTGGAGAGGGCCACATCATTATGGAACCATATTGAGAATAGCCTAATGCAACACTTCTATCACCAACACTAAAACACCACCATGCTGAAAGAAGAGGATATTACTCTGAGATACTGTCTCAGAATATTTTCCATGCAAACTTTCATCAAAAGGGCTCAGGGGTGGCAATGGAGTCACACGCTGCCAGAGTTCATCATCACACATGATTTGGAGACACTAGAGAATGAAGTATTCAACACAGTCTCCTATCAACCAGGTTGTATTCAGAATAAGAAAGGCCTGTGGGCTTAGGCTAAGGGAGAACTGTGGAGGATTACACCTGGGAGCCCTGTCAGCAAGAAGCCTGCCTTCTTTCTTTAGGAGCCAGGGATTTCTGGTTTATCCATGCCATGTTTCCCATCAGTTGAGGGAGGCAGCAGTGTTTGAGCTGTAGCTATGGGGTTCTGAGGGCTGTTGCTCAGGAATCTGCAACAAAGACTTGGTTCCATCATTCCTGGCAAAGGCTCTTCTAATGCTGACTCAGTCATGCAGATCAGTGAGGAAAGCTGGATCCCCTTCACCCTCCTTAGCAGAGCAGGCCAAGCACCAAGCACCCAGGAACGCAAGTCCTTCTTTCCTTTGGTAGAGCAGAGCCTCATAGTTCTCCCTGAGTACAGGAGCAGAACGGGAGATTGCAGCCCACCCATTTCTGCCAGGTCAGTGATGGCTCCATGGCACCTAAAAGAAAAGAATACATTCTCAACAACACAGCAAGGGGAAGGAAATTTGCTCCAGGTGAGCCAAACTCACCATTTCAAGTGGGAATGGGGATCCCTTTGGAGAGTTTTTCTCTTCATTTTCCCTCAGCCAGAAGGAGGCCAATTCCCTGCCCAAGTCTCTGTCCAGCATACACACCAAACATCCATTGCTGAGTCCCTTCAAATGCCCTGGGCCTCAGAATGGACACATACTTCTGAAACCCAGTGATTTAATGAAGAAGGGGCCCTGTGGAAAAAACTCTCCCAGGAGAGGAATGGCCCAGAACTGGCCCAGACTCCCAGGTGGAAGAAGATAGGACTCTTGGGACATTGATTCTGAACACACTGTGGGAAAAACCTTGTTTCTACAAGACAGCAACAATGATTCAAGGTGCATGAGAAGGGTCAGAGCTCTTCAGACCTTGGAAGGGGAATTCTATGAAGACAGTGCCCTGCACCAGCTCCTGGCAACCTGGCTATAAGAAACACCAGAGAGCTTGTGCAAAAGCACCATCTAGTGTCTCCATCTGGGAGCTGTGACAGCACCAGGCCCACCTTCCTTCAGAAGGACCAAGGGCACCCTGGGCCTTGGTTGGCTTTTGTTGCTTTTTGCAACATTGAATGGAGTCAGCAGTGACAGTGCTATAGCTTGGAGGTTTCCCCAGCTGTGGCTCCAAAGTGTGGAGTGGGGCATTTGTACCCTCTTACTGTAAGAGGCTCTTGCTGTGTGGACCAGCTTCTGGAGACACCAGCTCCTGTGTGAACTGTCTGCTTTTCAGAAGGAAGACATATCAATCAGGCAGAGCAGAGAGGCGAGCTGACTGTTCCCCCCACCCTTGCTACAAACAGCCAAGCATCAAGGTCAGGGTATGGATCCCCATTCTCCTTTGGGATATTTATCAGATGCTGATGGCTATAACTGAGCATGGAACTGAGTGGGAACCCCACACCCATTCAAGGGTGCCTGCTGAATGAGTGCCAGCGCCAAGACTCCTAAAGGTGAATGGTCAGTCAGAAATACAGAAATGGAGAGGATATTGCTACAGCAAGGATCAAAGGGCATTCAATATTCCATCCAGTGGGAATGCAATCAGTGTGGAATGGAGATGTTTATCTTCATTTCCTCTAGGATGAGCAAGGGGGACATCTCCCCACTAATACATTTGGCCCAGCCTCCCGACACACAGCTCTTGGCTGGACCCCTTCTGATGCCCTAGGTCCTTGGATGTCCAGGTCGTGGAACATGCTTCACTTGCCAGACTGTTCTTTTGATTGAAAGTAGCTCATTCTGTAAGCGATGGGAGTCCAGATAGCTACCCATTCCCACGACACTGTAATCTGCTCACCGCCAAAGGTTCAGGGACAGGGGGAGTAGATGTCCTCTGGGAAATCAGACTCTGAGACCCATGCATCAGGTCAGGAAAGTCTTGGATGCTCACCTCCAAATCGGGGAATCTCGGTTGCTGTAGGGAACAGACACAGAGTCTCCATGTGTGAATGAGAACAAGTTAGAAAAGCAACAATGAGAGAAAATGACTCCAGGGTGAGTCAAAGCTGTGCATTCAAATGGGCACGGGAGAAACTGAGGAAAGAGATCCTGACCTTCTCTCCCCCTTGATGCTGACAGGAAGTGCTATCCACTCCCAATTTCAAGCTTAGCCTACTCACCAGCACTCTCTCTGGGCACGTTCACAGACCCTGGGTATGGGCAGGGCCATATTCTGAAACTGGATTGAGAAGGGCCCAATGCAAAATCCCTATCACCATCACAGACACACCATTAAACCCCCAAGCTGAAATAAGAGGATATTACTCTGGAACACTCTACCAGAATAGTGTCCATGCCAAAAACCTTTCATTAAAAAAGTTCAGGAGGGGCAATGAAGACACACACTGCCAGACTTCTTCACCACACATGGGATTTGGAGAAAGTTGAGAATGAAGTACCACTCGCAGTCTCCTATCAACCAGGTTGTATCCAGAATGAGAAAGGCCTGTGGGATTAGGCCAAAGGCATCCTCTGAAGAACTACACCTGGGAGGTCTGTCAGCAGGAAGCCTGCCTTCTCTCTTTAGGAGGCAGGGATTTCTGGCTTGGTCTATCCATGCCACATTTCCCATCAGTTGAGGGAGGCAGCAGTGTTTGAGCTGTAGCTATGGGGTTCTGAGAGCTCTTGCTTAGGAATCTGCAACAAGGACTTAGTTCAAACTGTGTGCTTCTAATGATAAAGGCACCTCAGTCATCCAGGTCAGTGAGGCAAGCTGGCTCTCCTTTACCCTCCATAACAGAGCAGTCCAAGCACCAAGTACGCCGGGACTCAAGGCCTTCTTTCCTTTGGTGGAGCAGAGCCTGATAGCTCTCCCTGAGCACAGGAACAGAGTGGGAAGTTGCGGCCTAGGCAAGGGTACGAGCTGAGTTAGTGATGACTCCATGGCTCCTAAAGGAGAAAAGTAAAACATTTCTCTCTCAGACACACAGCAAGGGAGATGAAGTTGGTGCCAGGTGGGCCATACCTTGACATTTCCAGTGCGAATGGGGATTCACTTGGACAGATGTCTTGCTTCATTTGCCCTTGGCCCAAAAAGAAGCCAGCTCCCTGTCCAAATCTCTGGCCTAGCCTACTCACCAAACATCCTCTGCTGGGACGCCTTCAAATTCCCTCAGCCTCAGTATGGCCACACACTTCTGAAACCCAGTGAATTAATGAAGAAATAGATTTGTGGCAAAATCTCACCCTCAGTCCCAAGGACTCCACCACACTCCCAGGTGGAAGACAGAAGATAGAACTTTTTAAGACACTTATTCTGAATGGATTGCAGGAAGAACCATGTTTCTACAAGAGATCCAAGATGTGTCAAGGCGAATAAGGTGGGTCAGAGCTCTTCAGAGTGTGGACAAGGAAGTCTATGGGGATGGAAATGCCCATGCCCTGTTCCTGGCAACCTGGCTGTAAGAAGAAGAACACCAGAGGGCTAAGGCAAAAACACCCTCTAGAGTCTCCATCTGGGAGCCCTGTCAACACCAGGCCTGCCTTATTCCTTCAGAAGGACCTAGATAGCCCTGGGACTTGGATGGCTTTTGACACTTTTCACACAATTGCATGGAGTGAACTCTGAGAGTGCTGTAGCTGGGAGGTGTTCCCAGCTCTGGTTCCAAAGTGTGGAGAGAGGCATTGGTACCCTATTCCTGTAAAGGGCTCTTTCTGTGCAGACCAGCTTCTGGAACCTCCTGCTCTTGTGTGAACTGTCTGCTTTTCAGAAGGAAGACATCTCAATCAGGCAGACCAAAGAGGCGATCTGGCTCCACTCTCCCCAACCCTTGCTACAAATAGACAACCACCAAGCTCATTGGTATGAGGAGTACTCTCCTTTGGGATATCCGATGCTGATGGCTATAACTGAGCATGGCATGGAGTGGGAACCAGATGCCCGTCCTTGGGTGTCTGCTGAGTGAGTGTCAGCTCCATGTCTCCTAAGTGTGAATCAAGAGGCAGTCAGAAACACAGGGAAGCTGAGGAGATGGCTGCAGCCAGGACCAAAGGGCATTCGATATTCCCAATGGGAATGTGATCAATGGGGAATGGATATGTTTATCTTCATTTTCCTGAGGCCTAGCAAGGGAGCCAGCTCCTGGCCTATATGTCTGCCCGAGACTCCCCATGCACAGCTCTCGACTGGACCCCTTCTGATGCCCTAGGGCTCTGGATGTCCGTGTAGTCTTGGAACCACAAGGTCAGAGACTCTGGCTCCCCCTGTCACACAGTTTCAAGGGCTGGTCCCCATTGGACATCTGCAGCACGATATAATACTCTAAAAGACGGAGTTTTTATGGACACCAAGATGAAGCTTGATGGATGATAAAGCGATTTTCTGAAACTGGATACAAAACGAGAGCCAGTGTTCTTCATGTTTAGAAGAACCTGGCAAGCACAATTTATTCACAATCTGGCCAGCATAGGAATCAAAAGAACTTTTGGGGTCTTTGGCTATAGGAGTGTTCCAAAGGATGCCCTTTGTGGCCCTGTGAGCTAGAGGCCCACATTCTCCCTTAGGAAGTAGAGCAGAACTTTGAATTCTGGTGGGTTATCGCATCATATTGGTAGAGAGGGTCACCAGTGGCTCTTCAATATGAAGAATGTGCTTCCTTGTGCTTCAATGTGCAAACTTGGGGCACTATTTATTCAAAAGCCTTTTTGTGTGCTGATCATGCCATGGAGCATGGTGTATTTTCACAGACTGTTCTTCTGAATGAGGGTAGCTCCATCTATTAGCGGCAGGGGTCCCCGTGGCTCCCAATCCTATGATACTGTTGTCTGCCCAGCCCCAGGGGAGCAGGGGCATGGGGGCGGTTGTTGTCCTCTTGGACATCAGGCTCTGGGAGCCCTGCATTGGGTCAGAAATGGCTTGGAAACTCACCTACAAACGAGGGATCTCAGTTAGTGGAGGGGACAGACAGTGCATCACACTGTACTTTTTAGGCACATAACACTAGGGCATTTCCTGGTGCTTCTACACAAGAGTTTAAGAATACTTCTGACTACATATCCTCAAGAAGCTTTCTAAGACCCTCTTGCAGCCAAGGGTACTTTTCGGCAGTAAAGCAAAAGTGTCTACACAGAGAGGTGGTGAGGAAAGTGTTATACTCTATATGTATGAAGGACAAGAATGTCACTTGAAGCACAGTGATTCTTTGGGCACTTAAACACGGGGCCTTTCCCTATGGCTAATATAGAATGTTTTTTAAAGTTTTTATTTAAATTCCAGTTAGTTAAAGTGGAATAATAGTTTCAGGTGTAAATTTCGGTTGTTTCACCCTTCCACACAATGCCCGGTGCACAACATAAGGTGTACTCTTTCATTCCCATCTCTTATATAACCCAATCCCCCCACCCATGTTTCCTCAGGTAACTCTCAGTTTGTTTTCTATAGTTAAGAGTATGTTCTTGTTTTGCCACTCTCTTTTTTCCACCATGATTATTTGTTTTGTTTCTTACCATAGGAGTGAAATCGTACGGTATAAGCTTTCTCTGACTGACTTATTTCACTTAGCATAATATCTTCGAGCTCCGTCCAAATCATTGCAAAGGAAATTTTCATTCTCTTTCATGGCTGCTTTATATACACCACATCTCCATTCATTCTTCAGCCAAAGGACGTTTGAGCCCTTTTCATAATTGGCTATTTTTCATTGTGCTGCTAAAAACAGTGGGGTGCCTGTATCCCTTTGAATTCTTATTTTTGTATCCTTTGGGTAAATACCTCATAGCGCAATTGGGTAATACCTCATTGGGTAAATACCTTATAGGGCAACTCTAAGTGTTAAAGGGTAAGCAATTTTTTAATTAATTTATTTGAGAGGGAGAAAGTGAGAGAGTGAGAGATGGGGAAGGGCAGAGATGGAAAGAGAATCCCAAGTGCACTCCATGCTGCCAGTGCAGAGCCCAGTGAGCTCATTGCCATGACTGGGAGATCTTGAGTGGCTATCAAGCGTCAGTGGCCTAACTGACCATGACACCCAGGTGCCCCAGGGCTGTCCTATTCTTAATATTTGATAAAACTGTGTCCTGTTTTCCAGATTTTCTGCACCAGTTTGCATTCCCACCCACAGTGTCAGAGGGTTTCCCGTTCTCCACATCCTTGCCAACACCAGTTGTTCCTTGTGTTGTGAAATTTAGCCCTTCTGACAGATGTGTGGTGATATCTCATTGTAGTATTGATTTGTATTTCCCTGATGATGAGTGATGTTGAACATATTTCCATGTGTCTTTGGGGAAAGATTCACCTTGCGTGTTTCCCTTTGTGCTCCTCTCCCTCCACCTCTTTCCTCAATGAGGGCTCCCTCTCCTCTGCAGCACACTTGATATATTTCTCCCCCTCTCTCTCTGTGCTTCCTACCTTCTTTGATGTGGATTCTTCTCCCCCTGTAGCTGTGGACTTGGTTCTGTCAGTCTTCATGTTGCTTTCTGGGGTATTTAGAATGATTTGCTAGTGATACTAGCTATGTTCAAGGAATGAGGCTACACGGTTGCCATAACTCTTCTAACACACACTAATGTTTCAACAAACTGTGAGATGTATGTGAAAGGCTACATGAAAGACACTTGAGCAGTGTTATTTCAGGCAGTAAACCACAAGGCGTGGGTGATGTCTAGTGGGTGTTTTGAGGAGTACAGGTGTGGTGTGTGTGGTATACATTTGGAGTGGTTTTGGTTCAGTGCAATTCTGTTCTGTATGGATGGCACATATGTTGTATATGTGGTTTGTGTCTGTGTATGGTATTTTTGTGGTGAGCGTGGTGTGTGTATGTTGTGTCGGTGGTTTGTAGTTGGTATGTGTCTTTCTGTGTGCTGTGTGGTATATGTGTTGTGACTGTACTATATATATCATGTGTCTATGCTCCACATATAATGTATGTTCGTGTGTGGTCTTCGTATGACATATGTGTTTTGTATGTGGTACATGTGTGGTTTTGTGGTGTGGCATACGGCTGGAGTTTGTGTAATATGTGTGGTGTGTGTAGTGTGCATAGTGTCTGTATGTCACGTACATATGGATTATCATGGCGTGTTTATTAGGTTTATTGTTTATGTGGTGTCTGTGTAGTATACGTGTGTTTTGTGTGTTACATATTTGGCATGGATGTGGTGTATATATGGAGTGTGTTTGTGTGGTATATGTGTGTAGGGTGTATATGTATGTGTGTGGTATGTGTATTATGTGTAGTAAATAGTGTGTGGAAGATATCTGTGTGATGTGTATGTGCTGTGTATGTGGTGAATGGGGGAAGTGTTTTTGTGGTATTCTTGTGCCATGAGAGGTATGTGTTTGTACTATCTGTTGTCGTGTGTTTGGTGTAGGTGTGGTGTAGTCACATTCGTGTCTATATGTGCATTGTGTGCGATGTCTGTGTAGTTTATGTGTAGAGGAGGGGGCATCTGTCTTCTGTATATGTGGTGTAGGTTTGGAGTGCGTGGTGTGTATGTGGAATGTGTCTCTGTGGTATACGGGAGATGATATGGGGATTGTGTGCTGTATATGTGTTGAGTGTGAGATACTGTGGGAGGGTTATAACTGTGGGTGTGTGGGGCATGTGTGATCTCTTTTGGATAAGTTTGTGGCATATGCATGGTGACTGTGTGGTGTATATGTGGTGTGTGTAATGTATGTATGTGTACATGGTGTATGTGTGATGTAGGTGTGTATGTAGTATTAATGTGGCTAATGCGATGTGCAAGGTGTGTGGTATGTCAGGGTGTGCATGTATGTGTTATAAGTTCTTGAGTGTAGCATACGTGTGGTCGTATGTGGTGTATTTTTCATAAATGTGTTTGCATGTTGTGTATTTGTGTATTGTGGTATGTGTGATACATGTGTGGTGTTTGTGTGTAATTTATGTGTTGTGTGGTTGCATGTATTGTATGTGTGTTATATCTGTGTTATGTGATGTATATATAGTGTTTGATGTCTGTGTGTGGTGTATGTTTGGTGTGTGTTGGTATATCTGTAGTTAGTGTGTGGTATACCTTTCCTAGGTGTGTATATGGTGTGGTGTTGTGAAATAGGCTGTGAGTACAGTGTATGTCGGGACTTTGTGAGTTGAATGTTCTATGTGTGTGTGTGGCATGTGTTGTATGTATTTGGTATATATGTGGTATGTGTGTTACATATTCCTTTGTTTTCACTTGTGGTGTTTGTGGAAATGTTATATGTGAGGAGTCTGTCAAGTATGTTTTGTGTGTGTTGGTGGTAAATTTGTGGCATGCTGGGTGTGTGGTCTGTGTCTTTGGTGTGTGTGCTGCATGTGTGGTGTGAGTGTGAGAAATGAATGTTGTGTGTGGTGTATATTTTGTATGTGTGTTTGCTTGGTATTGTGTGATGGGTGTGGTGTTTATTTGGTGTGTGGGTGTAGAGTGTATGTGTGATGTATGTGTATTATTGTGTTATTAGTGCTTGTGTTCGTGTGGGGGTGGTTTGTGTACTGAGTTCATTATTTTCATGAGCTGTATGGCTTGGTGTGTGTGTGTGATTTGAGTGTGGATTTAGTGTGGTATGTGTGGTATTTGTGACATATATGTGTGGTTTCCCTGTCATGTGTGTGTAGTGTTTGAGTATCAAATGTGTGTCATGTATTAAGTATGTGTGTCGCGTGTGTGTGATATATGTATGTAGTGTGTATGGTATGTGAGACATGTACGGTCTTTGTGGTGTATATGATGTGTGTGCATACTGTTGGTGTGCAGTGTATTTTTGGTTAATAGCTGGTCTATGATTTGTGTGTGGTATACACATGGGTACACTGTATGTGTGATATTTTGTGTGTCTTCTATATGTAGTGTTATCAGTGTGATGTGTGTGGTGTATGTACATTTTGTGTGCTGTGTGTGGTGCATGGGGTAATATATGCCTGGTGTCCATGTGGTGTCCATGTGGTTATATGTTGTTTGTGGTGGCAAACAGATGTGGGAGTTTGTGTGGAATATGTGTGTCGTGTGTGGTGAGAGGTTTTTATGTCATGTGTGGTTTATGTGTGGTATGTGTATGTGGTATATGTGGTGTGTGTGGTATCTGGTAAGGTTGGTTCATGTGAGTTACATGTGTGTATGTGTGGTAGATGTGTCATACCTATGTGTTGAAATTGTGGTCTGTGTGGTATGAGTGGTATAAAGGTTGCATGTCTTTTGTGTGTGTTGTGTGTGTCCTTGGAATATGTGTCTTGTATTTGTAATGTATTTGTGGTGTGTGTGGTAAAAAGGTTTTGTATGTGGTGTGGGTGCATTGTATGCTTGGCTTGTGTTTGTATGGCTTACGTGTGAGGTATGTGTGTTATATATGCAGTATGAGTGTTGCATGTGTTGCATATGGGCAAGTTGTTGTGTGGTGTGTGTGTGCAGTGTGTGTGTGCTGTATGTGCAGTGTTACTTGGTGTGTGAGTTCAGATTGTGTTTGGGACAGATATGTGGTGTGTGCATCATAATAATTCTGTGTGTATTTGTAGTGCATACGTGTGATACATGTGTTGTGTATGAATAATGTTGTGTTTGGGGTATGTATCCTCTGTGTGAGTTTTACATATGCGTGGTGTGTCAGTGGTGTTTGTGTGGTGTATTTATGTGTGTGGAATATATGTAGTGTGTCTGTGGTGTCTGAGGGCTGTGTTTTGTGGCAGTCTTTGTGTTTGTGTAATATACATATTGTCTGTGTCTGCTATATGTGTAGGTTGTGTCTGTGGTAAACATGTGGTCTGTGTATGGAATGTATAGTATATATCTCTTGTGTGTGTTATAATGTGGTGTACATTTGGTCTATGTGCATTCTTTGTAGTGTGTGTACACTGAATGTGGCATATTCATGATAATGGTGGTTGTCACCATGGTGTGTATTTGAAATGTGTTTTGTGGGGTTGTTTCTGGTGTTTCTGGTTTGTGTTATGTGTGTGGTATGTATAATCTGTGGTTTGTATGTTGTAGGTGTTGTATTTCTGATGTGTATGTAAGTGGTGTGTGAATGTGTAGTGTATTTGTCGAGTGTGGATTGTGTTGTGTGGATTATTTTATGGGTGGGGGGTGTGTAGTGCATGTGCCATGTACGTGCTTGGTGTGTGTGTGCTTTCTAGGTGTGGTCTGTGAAGGGTATATGGGTGGTGTCTGGGGGTATATGGGTGGTGCAGCAGTGCTGTATGTGTTTTGTGTGATTTGCATGTGATAAATGTGCGTGGTACATTTTTCTCATGGAAGTGTGGTATGTGTAGTTGCATGTGGTGTATGTACCCTGTGTGTGCTTTCTGTGTGGTGTGGGTGCTGTTTGCAGGATATACTTGAGGTCATGCTGTATGTTTGGTGTGTGTCTATGTGTGGTGTGTGTCTGAGAATGTGGTGTGTGTATCTGATTGGAATGAGTGCTTATGTGTGGTATGCATGGAATGTGCATGTGTTGTATGGGGTGTCTGTAGTACGTACACAGTGTGTGTGTGGTATATGCGTGGTGTGTTCGTGTACTTTATGTGTGTTGAGAACGTGGTATATCTATGTAGTGTGTGTGTCTGTAATAGTGTTGGTGTGTTTGTAGTGTTTGTGTGGTGTGTCTGTGTCCATTGTGTATATGCGGCATGTGTAGTGTATGTCTGTGGATCTACATATGTGGTTATTGTGGTGTGTGTATATGTGTGTGTGTATGTTGTAAGTACCTGGTTATTGTGTGATGAATGTGTGGTGTGTTTGTGTTATCTCTGTATGGTGTAAGGGTGCTGTACTTGAGGTGTGTAAAGTGTGTGTTTGTTTATGGCATATGTGTACTGTACATGTAGTGAAGGTGTGATATGTGCTGCATGTGTGGTATATATGTGGCATGTTGTGGTGTAGATGCAGTGTGTATTTGGTATATTTGTGGTGTGCATTCTACAGAGGCAGACTATGTGGTGTGTGTGCAGTGTATTCGTGGTGTAAAGGCTCTTTTTGTGTTGTGGGTATGTGGAATGTGTGGGTGAATTATAGGTGTGGTGTGTATGTGACGTGTGTGGTGTGTTGAGGTATATGTGCAACATGAGCAGTGTGTGGTATGGATTTGGTAAGGTTATTGTGTGTTTTACTTGTGGAGCGAGTGTCCCATATGTGTGGTTATTGTGTGATGTATGTCTGTGATATCTCTTGTTTGGTATAGGTGTGGTGTGTTGGTGTATTGTTATGTGTGTGGTGTGTGTGGTATCTGTTTATAGTGGTTATGATGTCTGATATGTGTGGCATATGTAGTGTGTGTGGTGTGTGTGGAGTGTGTGTGGTGTCTCAGTGCTATGTAGGAGGTTTATGTGTGTTCATGTGAGCTATATGTATGGCATGTGAGTTGTGATGGTGGTATATCTCTGATGCGTTTGTTCTCCATGTAGAGTTGTGTTTATGTGGTATTTGTGTGGCACATATGCTGTGTGTGGTGTTTTTTGGTGTTTGTGCTGTGTATGCACATGTGGTGTGTATGTCTTATGTATTTTGTGTGTGGATATGTGTGGTGTTATTTGTTTTGTAGATTTTCTTGTGTGCATTTGTGTGTATTTGTTTTTTGTCAGTTACATATCTCATGAATGGTATATATGTGGGACATGTGTTGTGTATGTGCTATATTTGTGGTGTATCTGTGTCATGATGGGTGAGTGTGTGCTATTTTGGGTAGTTATGCCTGTGGTATATATCGGTGTGTTTCTAAAATATGTATGGTATGCCTGTGTGTTCAGTACTTGTGTGTATGAGAGTGTGTACTATATGTACGGTTTATATGTGATGGAAGTTTGAAATGTGAGGTATGTGTGGCATGAATGTGGTGTGTGTGTGTGTGTGCACGTGTGTGTTATATATGTGAGGTATATGTCTGGTGTGGGTGTGGTGTATGTGTGTTTCCATGTGACATGTATGGTTTGAGCAGTGCATGTAATGTGTGTGTGTGCGCATGTGAATGTGCAGGTGCATGTGGGAGTGTCTGTGGTGTGTGCTGTGTGCATGTGGTGTATTTGTGGTGTATGGGCAGTGTGGTGTTGTGTATGTATCATGTGTGTGTATTTATGTGTATTGTGTTTCTTGTGCATATACTTTGTGTGTTGAGTATAAGTGATATGACATGCTGTGTATGCATCTTTTATGTGCAGGATATGAGTGGTGTGGGTGTTGTGTACATGTGGTGTGTGTGTAGTTTATGTGCAGTGTGTGGTATATGTGCGATCTTTGTGTTTTTTGTGATGTGTGTAATATATATTTGTGGTGGAATGCAGCATATGGGTGGTGGGATGGAGTGGAAGTGGTGTAGGTGTGGGCTTTGAAGTGTCTTGTGGTGTGCATGGTGTCTGTTTGGTGTGTGTTTGTGTGGTATCAGTGTGGTATGTATGCAGTGTAGGATAGGTGTGTTATGTCTGTGATGTGTGGGAGTAAGTGTGGTGGTGTGAGTTGTGGTATATATGGGATGTGTATGAAGCATGTGCGGAGTTTGTGCATATGGCATCTGTGTTGCTTATCTGTGTGGTGTGTGAGGTGTATGTGTCATGTATCTGATTGTGCTTGCAGCATATGTGGGCATATTGTGTTTCTTATGTGTGGTGTTTACATGTGGTATAAGTGGTAAGTATGTGTTTGTGTGATATGTGTTGGATGTGTGTTAGTGTGGCATAGGTGAATCAAGTGTGTTGTGTGTGTGATGTATAGGTAATATGTGTATGGTAGGGGTAGTGTGTTTTGATGTGTAGAATATGTGTGGTGTATTGTGTAATTTGTGTGCTGTGTCTGTTGTTTTGGTGTGTGAAGTTTGTGTGTGTGGCATATGTGTGGTTTGTATGTGGTGTGCATGTGTGAAGTAGATATGTTGTATACGTGTGGGTTAAGTATAGTGTATATGTGCAATGTGTGTGTGTGCGTTTGTGTTGAGTGTGCATTGCAATGATGTATATGGTGTGTGTGGTATAAATGTGATATGATGTGTTCTAACTATGGTGTGTGTGTGGCATATGTCCATATGTGCTATATATGTGTTGTCGGTTTGGTTTATGTGTGTTACAAATATTAAATACAGGTTATATAAATTCTGTATGTGGTCTATGTTTGCAGTTGGTTGCATGTTTGGTTTGTGTGTAATGTGGGATATACATATGTTTAATGTTTATGGTATATGTGTGCATGTGTTTTGGCTTATAAGTCACATGTGTGTGATGTGTGTGGTATGCATGTCATATGTATGGTTAACAAGTGGTTATATGTGTTGTGTATATATAGTGTGTTTGTGATGTGTGTGCCGAGTTTCCATGTGTGGTATGTTTTTGGTGCGTCTGTGAACTTTTACTGTAGCTTAGTTTTTTGATATGTGGGCATTGGTGTGTATGGCCTACATGTGACAGTTGTGTGGTGTGTGTCTGCCGTTTCTGTGTGAGATATATCTTTTGTATGCGTGGATTAGGTGTGATTTATGTGCAGTGTGTTGTGGTGTGCATTGGTGAGTGTGGTGAAATTGGGGTGAATAGGTTAAGTGTGCATGGTGTATATTTGTCACGTGGATGGTGTATATGTGTGCTATGTGTGGTTTATCCATTGTGCATACATGGTGTAAATCTGTGTTACACTTGTTTGTGTGGTGTGTGTTTGTCTTTGATATTGTGTGGTGTGTTTGTGGTGCCTGTTTAGTGTGTGTGATGGGTATCTGTTGTGTGTTTTATGTTGGGTGATTTGGTTTATATGTATATGTGGTGTGTGTTTGGTATGTGTGCGGTTGGTGATTGTTGTGTGTGTTGAGTGTGGTATATGCAATCCTTGTTTGAAGTGATTGAGTAATGTGTGCGCAAAGGTCTGTGTGTTGTGTGTGGTGTGTGTGTGGTGAGTTTGTAGTTATGTGTTTTTGTGCGTTGAGGGAATAGTGTATGTAAGGAATACATGCATGTCTTAGGCGTGATGTATGTGAGATATGTGTGCAATATGTGTGGTGTCTGAGTGACATGTGTATTTTGTATATTTTGGTGTATTGTGGTGTGTACGTGGTGTGGCGTATGTGAACTGTGACATATTTGGTTTGTGGGTCACATGTGTGGTGTATGTGTGGTTGTTTGTGGTGTGTGTGTGTGAATCTTTGCATGTGTGGTGTGTCTGTGGTATTGGTACTTATGTGTGTGGTGTGTGTTGCTGAGTGTATGCTATGTGTGTGTGGTATATTTGTGGTATATGTGTAATGTATGTGTTGTGTATTTGTAGTGTGTGTTTGGCCTCGGTGTAAAGGGTTTTTCTTTGTGGTTTATGTGAGTGGTGCATGTGGTATGTGTGGCATAGATATAGAATATGTCTATGTATCTGTAAGGTTTTTTTATTGTGTATTTGTCATATGTGTGATATTTGTGTGTGCAGTGTATCTGTGCTGTGAATGTGGTGTCTGTGTAGTTTGTGTGTACCATATGGGTGGTTATCATATGACATATATACTGTTTGTATGTGTGGTATATATGTTGTGTGTGGCATATGTCCTGTGTGTATTGTGGTTGTACATGCATGTTATATGTGTGGTAATGCTGTAGGTGTAGTGTGTGTGGCATATGAATGTTGTGTGTGTATATTGCTATAGGTGTCCTAATGTTTGGTGTTTGTGTGGCGTGTGTTTGTGACGTGTATAATGTATGTGCTGTGACTTTGTGAATATGTTTTGTGGTGTAAATGCTGAGTCTTGTGTGTGGGATCTGTGAAATATGAGTGTTGTAGGTGTGGTGCATGGGAGGTATGGGTAGTGTGTGTCTTGAAATTGTGATGTACGTTTTGTGTGTGTGGTGTCTATATGGTGCTTCGGTGGAGTATATGTGTTGTGTGTGTATTGCTGTGAAAGAATAGTGTATCTGTGGGATGTAAGTGGGGTGTGTTTTGTGTGTATGGTGCATGTGTTTTCTGTGTGTGCTGTATGTATGGAAAATAAATGAAGTCTGGTATGTGTATATGAAATATGTATTGTGTATGGTGTGCATGTGCTGAGCATGTGTGAGGTATATGCGTGGTGTATTTGTGGTGAAGGTGTGATTTTGTATGTGTGAGTGTGAAATATGTGTTCCTGTGAGTGGTATTTGTGTGGTGTATTTGGGTGTGTGTATGTGTGTGTGTGTTGAATAAGGTGTGGTGTGATGGGTGTGTGTGAATGTGAAGTATGTGTTCCTGTGAGTGGTATTTGTGTGGTGTATTTGAGTGTGTGTGTGTTGAATATGTGCAGTGTGTCTGTAGTGTAGGTGTAGGGTTTGTATATATATTGTGTGTGGATTATCTGTGGTATTCAATGAGTGCGCTGTATGTATAGATCTTAGCGAGTTATGGCGTGATGTATGGGAACTGTTTGATATATATGAGTTGTGAACGTGGTTTATATGTGGAGTAAATGCAGCGTAAGTGGGTTTGTGCAGTGTGTGTATGTGTGTGTTATTTGTGTGGCAGTGATTGACATATGTATGGTATGTGTGTTTAAACACACATGTCTAAGTTGTGGTGTCTTTGTGATGTAGATGTGTGGAGTTGTGTGTGCAAGGTATGTTAGTGAAATATGTTTTCTGTATGTGGTACATATAAGCGTGTGGTATGTGTGGTGTAAAATGGGAGTGGCTATGTTGTGTGTCAAGTATATTTGGCATGGGTGTGGTATACACGGGGTGTGTGGGAGGTATACTTGTTGTGTATACATGGCATATGTCTGTGTTGTATGTGTGTTGTTTGCTGTGTGTGTCATATGTATTCTGTGTCATATGCATTCATCTGTGTCATGTATTCTGTGTGTATAGTATGTGTGGCATGTGCGTGGTGAATGTTTGGCATGTGTGTTGCATGTTTGATGTTTGGCTTAGGTGCTTTCTTTCCCTGTGTGTGGTATCTGTGTTATGTGAGTGGTGTTCCTGTTGTGTGCATGTGGGAACATACGTTGTGTGTCTGTGGTGTGATTTTGCTGTAGAGATTGTATGTATGGTCTTTGTGTGTGGGGGGGTGACTTATGTGGTTATTTTGTGGTATTTGTGTCATGGTGACATATATGTTTATAATATGTGTAGTGTGTGTGTGTTACGTGTGAAGTACGTGTGTTGTAGACAAGCAGTCTCTGCATGTGTGTGTAGTATATGCATGAAAATGGTGTATGTGTCTTTATCTGTGGTATTGGTGGTATGTGTGGTATATGTGGTGTATGCGTTTTGAGTCTCTTCTGTGTATATAATGTATATTTGTTTAACATATGCCTTGTTTGTGTGCTGTCTCTGTGGTGTATTTGTGGCATATGTGTAGTGTGCGTGTCATATATTTGAGGGGTGTAGGGGGCATATGTGTCCTGTGTGAGGGGTATAGCATGCTGTGTGTGTTGATATATGTGTGGGATGCATGGGTTGTACATGTGGAGTTTTGCATGTGGTATCTGTGCAGTGTGTGTGGGCTATGTGTGTGCTGTAAGTGTAGCATTTCTGTGTATGTCTGGCTTGTGTGTCATATGCATGGTGTGTACATGGTATATCATGGATGTTATGGGTATGGTGTGTGCATAAGGTATATGTGTTGTGTTTCTCTGCTGTACATAGTGTATGAGCTGTGAATGTCTGGTGTATGTGTGTGAGTGTGGTATATGTGTGTATGGGAATGGTATTTGTGTGGTGTGAGGCTGTGTGTGATGTCTAGGTTTTGTATCTGTGGTGTGCGCAGTGTGTATTTGTGAATTCTGGGTGCTGTATGTGTGGTGAATGTGACGGGTGCAGGGAAAATATGTATATGTTGTCTGTGGCATTTATTTGGCATGTATTGGATGGTATATGTGTTGGGTGTATCTATGATGTATGGTGGTGTAAGTCAGTTTGATTTCACTGTGTGTTCTTTGTGTACCATGTGTGAGGTCAATGTGTGGTGTGATGGTGTAGGTATGGTGTGGGTGATGTAGAAGTGTCGTGTGCATGTGCTATGCATGTGTTTGGAATAAGTGAGTTTGGTGGTTGTTCTATGTGTGATGTGTGTGTGATATTTGTGTAGTGTGTGAGTGGTGCTTGTGGGATGTCTGGAGTATATGTATATATGTTGTCTGTGCATCGTTTATATCATATGTGTGTTTTATAAATATGTGGTGCTTCGTGTGTATGTGTTATATATTCAGGGTGTAGGCTGACCAGTGTATGTGCATTATACGAGTTCTCTGTTGTGTGTGTGTGTATATGTGCATGTTTCTGGTGAATGTTGATTGGGGCATTGTGTGTGTTACATGTATATATATAGTGTGCTTGGTGAATATGTGCTGGATGTGTGATTTATCTGTGATGAACATGTGGTGTGTGGGGAGCATATACCATGAATCTGTGGTGTGTTCGTTGGTGTGGTACATTTGAATGGTATGTGTGGTGTGTGTGGTGTAGGTGTTATATGTGTGGTGCATGTGTGGTGTGTGTGTATGTGTGTTTGGGTCGATGTGTCATTGTTTGGTGACACTGTTCTCAGTGTGGTGTTTATGGTGTATATGTAATGTGTCTGTTGTGTGCGTGTGATGTGTTTGTAAATTATGTTTCCTAAGTGCGATGCATATGGAGTGTGTGTGCTGTGTGTGCAATGAAATTGTGATTTCCATATTGTGTATCCAAGGTGTATATATGGCATATGTGTGCTCTATATCTATAGTGTATGTCAGTCTGTTTTACATGTGTGTTGTATGAGGTGTGTGTGCAGTAGGTGTGGTGTGTCCTATGTCTGTGTGTTGTGTTTTTGTTTGACATATGTGTGATTAGTGTATGTTTGATGTGTGTTTGTGATATGCGTGGTGTGTGAGTAGTGTTTGGTGTTTGTGAGTGTGTGTAAATGTCTGATTTTGGTACTCTGTGTGTGTTTGTTGGTTTATGTAACTTTGGTGTGTGTGGGTCTGTGTGTGATGTGAGTGTGATGTGTGGTGTGTGTGTTCTGTGTGGTGTGTGTAGTTTGTATCTGGTGAATATGTGAAACATCACTTTGGTGGCATGTGTGTTGTATGTGTACATAGAATATATGTGTGCTGTATTTGTGGTCTATATGTGAAATGTCTATAAAAATGTGTGGAATTTATATGATTTATGTGTAATTCTTGTGTGGTGAAGGGGGGTGTGTTTGCTGACTATATAATTGTGTATGTGTTGTGGGTGTGATATGTGGCACACATGTCGTGTGGGGTGTGCATATGTGGATTTTGAATTTGTAGTATCTGTAGTGCGTGTGTGTGTGTGTGTGTGTGTGTACAGTTCAGGATTTGGTATGTGTGGAATGTGTAGGGGTTGTGTTTGTTAGGTGGGTGGTGTGTTTATGTATGTGATTTGTGTTTTATGTATGTGATGTATGTGTGTTGTGTATTTACATGTAAATTACTGTGGGTTGTGTACATGTGGTGTGTGTCTTTATGTGATTTATAAGCAGGAAAGACCACATGAGAGTTTTACATAAGTGTGACTGTGTGGTACTTTAGGTATGTTGTGGTTTGATTCATAAGTGTGTTATATGTTGGGAGCTAATGCATCACACAGGAAGTGTGTAAGGATCATGTGCTCTTTCTTGTCTATAATGGTATGTGTCTGGTGTGTGTTTGGTGCCTAGATCTTAGTGTGTGTTAGCTACATGTTGGTTATTTTGTGGTGTAGGTGAAAGAAGATGTTAGTTTGGTGTGTTAGGTGAAAATGGTTTCCACAAAGTGCTGTCTGACAGAGGTGAGTATATGGCATTTTCCGCATAGGCCCTGCATGGGTTTTCAAACACTTCCGACTTAGTTGAACCAGATGTTAGTTGAGAGATGGTATCTCTACAATGATGTTTCACAAAGTTGCATAAATGGTGCTTTCGTTATACTTTCTAGGTCTAGGATTTCAACACTTCTAACAGCGAAATAAGATGTTAGTTGAAAGATGGTTCCCCACAGTGTTGTATCACAGAGTGGAGTATATGTCACTTTCCACATATTTGCTGCATAGGTTTTCAAACACTTCTCAGTGAAAGAAAATATTGGTTGAACGATGGTTTACCAAATGTGCTGTTTGACAGAGATGAGTATATGGCACCTTGTGCATAAGCCCTGCATAGGTTTTCAAACACATAACTTAGTCAAACGAGATGTTAGTTCAAAGAGAGTTTCCCCACAGTGTTCTTTCACAGAGTTGTGTATATGGCACCTTGGTGTAGGCACCACATGCATTTTCAAACACCTCTAACTTATTGAAACAAGATACTATTTGAAAGATGGTTTCCCCAAAGTCTGTTTGACAGAGCTGAGTATATGGCACTTTCTGCATAGGCTGCACACAGGTATTCAAACACGTCTAACTTTATGAAACGAGATGTTAGTTGAAAGAAGGTTTCTCCACAGTGTTGTTTCACAAAGTTGAGTATATGACACTTTCCTCATAGCCCTGCATAGGTTTTGAAACACTTCTTAGAGAAACCAGATGTTAGTTGAAAGATGGTTTCCCCACACTGTTGTTTCACAGAGTTGAGTATATGACACTTTCCATATAGGCCCCACATAGTTTTCAAAGAGATCTAACTTAGTGAAACCAGATTCTAGTTGAAAGATGGTTTCCCCACTGTGTTGTTTCCCAGAGTTGAGTATATGGAACTTTGTGTGTAGATGTCGCATATGTTTCCATACACATGACTTTGTGAAATGAGATGTTAGTTGAAACATAGTTTCTCCACATGTTGTATGACAGAGTTAAATATATGCCACTTTAACATAAGCCCTGCATAGGTTTTCAAAAACTTCTAACTTAGTGAAAAAAGATGTTAGTTTTAAGACAGTTTCCCCAACTCGTGGAGTGGTGTGGCACTTGTCAAGGCTACTTGCACACTGCCAGGCTTCTGGTGCTGCTTTGATGGGATCTGGTGTATTAGCTTGGGTGGATCTGCGAGGTGCACAGGGGCAGGAGGGGCAGGCTTAGCTTGCTTTGCTGTTGGTGGTCCGCTGCAGGAGGGGCCCTGCAGCACCAGAAGGCAGACCCATTGGAAGGATGGATCCCCAGGAGCACAGCGTTGGGTGTTTGCCTGGTGCAAGCAAGTTCGGTGATGGGAACTGGTTCCCTTTGGGATTACGGCTGGGAATGGGAGAGGGAGATGGTGCTTGCCAGTGCCTTTGTTCCCCTGCCAAGCAGAGCTCTCTATTCTCAGGCTCAACAACTCTCCCTCCCAGTGTCCTCTTGCCTTCCTGCTCTCCAAGCAGAGCTGTTGACT
Source organism: Prionailurus bengalensis (assembly GCF_016509475.1). Taxonomy (NCBI): domain Eukaryota; kingdom Metazoa; phylum Chordata; class Mammalia; order Carnivora; family Felidae; genus Prionailurus; species Prionailurus bengalensis. Next base: position 7,881 of record NW_025091202.1, on the reverse strand, counting down.
TTTCACATTCCAGATAAGTCCCTCTGGCTGTCAGAACTCACGAAGTCCAGCCCCTCTGCTTTTGCAAGCCAGACTTCAGGGGCTCTGCCTTGCCAGGTGGGCTGCCCCTCCACTGCCCCGGCTGCCTCCCACCAGTCCATGTAGTGCACACCACCTCTCTGCCCTTCCTACCCTCTTCCGTGGGTCTCTGGTCTATGCTCGGTCCAGAGAGTCTGTTCTTTCAGTCTTCTGGTAGTTTTCTGGGTTATTTAGGCAGATGCGGGTGGAATCTAAGTGATCAGCAGGACGAGGTGAGCCCAGTGTCCTCCTACGCCACCATCTTCCTTGCAAACCTAATTTTTTTCAAAGAATCAGCTCCAAGCTGCATTGATCTGTTCTATTATTTCTATATCACTCAATTCTCCTCTACTTATTATTTCTCTTCTTCTTGTGGCCATAGGCTTCATTATTCTTTTTCTAGCTCATTTATGTGTGAGTTTAGGCTATTTTAGACTTGGGCCTGTATTGCTATATACTTCTCTGTTAGGATGGCTTTTTCTGAGTCCTAAAGGTGTTGTACTGTTGTATTTTCATTTGTTTCCATGCATTCTTTAAATTTCTTCTTTGATTTCCTGGTTGGCCAATTCCTTGTTTAATAGCATGTTGTTTAAACTCTGTGTATTTGTGGCCTATCCAAACGTTTCTCTTGTGGTTGTCTTCAATTTCATAGTGTTATGGTCAGAAAACAGGCATGTTGTGGCTGGATGGCTCAGTCAGTTAGGCGTCCGACTTCAGGTCATGATCTCACCGTTTGTGGGTTTGAGCCCTGTGTTAGGCTTTGTGCTGACTGCTTAGACCCTGGAGCCTGCTTCGGATTCTGTGTCTCCCTCTATCTCTGCCCTTCCCCTGCTCATGCTCTGTCTCTCTCTCTGTCTCTCTGTCTCTGTCTCTCTCTTAAAAATAAACACTGGGGTTCCTGGGTGGCTCAGTTGGTTACGTGTCCGACTTCAGCTCAGGTCTCATGATTTCATGGCTTGTGAATCTGAGCCCTGCATCTGGCTCTTTGGTGGCAGCTCACAGCCTGCAGCCCGTTTTGGATTCTCTCTCCCTCTTTCTCTGCCCCTTCCCCACTCACACTTTGTCTCTCTCAAAAATAAACATTAAATTTTTTTAAATAACTAAACATTAAAAAAATAAAAAAGGAAGCAGGCATGTTATGATCTGAATCTTTTTGCACTTGTTGAGGCCCAATTTGTGACATAGTATGTGGTCTATTCTGGAGAATGTCCCATATGCTTTTGAAAAGAATGTCAAAATGTTAGGATGTTATCTTCTGAATATATCTCTTAAACCCATCTGGCCCAGTTTGTTATTCAATGACAATTCCTTGTTGTTTTCTGCTTAGATGATCTGTCCAGTGATGGAAGTGAGGTGTCAACATCCACCACAATTATTGTATCAATATCATTGGTTTACTTAATGTTGTTATTGTTTTATATATCTGGGTGCTCCCACCTTGGGTGCATAAATACTTAAAAATTTTACATCTTTTTGTTGTATAGAAACCTTTGTTATAATGTGCCTTTTGTCATGTCTTGTCACTATCGTTGGTTTAAAATCTAGTTTGCCTGATACAAGTATCATTACTCCTACTTTATTTGCACCTATATTTTCGTGATCAGTGTTACTCCATTCCTTCACTTTCAATCTGCAGGAGTCTTTAAGTCTAAAATGAGTCTCTTGTAGGCCGTACAGATCTTGTTTTTGTTCTTGTTTATCCATTCTGACACCCTGTCTTTTGATTAGATCATCTTGATTAGATCATTCAGGGTAATTATTGCTAGATATGTATTTAGTGTCATTTTATTACTCATTTTGTTATTGTTTTTGGACAATTTCTCTGTTGCTTTCTTGTCTTTATCAGTTTTCTTCTTTCCTTTCCACTCAGAGTCCCCTTTATTATTTATTTCAGGGCAGGTTTAGTGGTAACAGACACCTTTAGATTCTGTTCAACTGGGAAATTTTTCATCTCTTTCTATGCAAAATGATAGCCATGCAAGATAGAGTGTTCTTGGCTGAATATTTTTCCCCTTCAGCACTTCGAATCACTTAGATCTCTGGCCATGACATCATCTTGATCTTTCATTTGAGATGAGTTCCATTGTTTAGGAATTTTGCCTTTAATTGCCTTTAATCAGTCAGGTACTGTGTGGAATGAGAAATTTGATTCAGTGTTTTCATATTTCATTGCAAACAGTGGTACTAATTATGATGATAAGAACATCAGCAGTAATTTGGAGTACCACAAACTCTAGGAATTTCCATCTTGCTAAAGTCCATCCTGTGCTGGACTTCAGTGAGGGCCAATCTATTCTTAACTCCATTTTCTTTTCAACCAAAAAACCATCTGGTCGTCCTTCTGGGAGCAGGCACCAAGTGACAGCCAGCTGTTGAGAAAGTCACTAGTAAGTATCCTAGGACCTCACTGGGATGACTGAACTCATGCACACAGCCTCCAAAAGTAGACCTCCAGCAGCATGTCCAGATATGCTCCCATGAACATTTCCCATGGAATTCTAAAAAAAAACTATAAACGGGTGACAGGTAAACAGAACAACCTGTGAAGATGGCACTAGAGTGGGTCTGTGACCCAAGGTGATGAGAGTGGGCCACCAGGTGACTGTGGGCCCAAGGCTTCAAGTACTCATTGATGGCAAGACAGGTAGGCTCCTCACAGCCATCCTGAGAAGGGCCCCAGCTCTGGAGAGGGGACTTGTAGTAATTTTGATGTTCTCACGACTGGAATCTATGTGGAAAGGTGGGAGTTCTGGTGCCTCCCTTGTACCTCCATAGCAGGTCCCCAGCTCTAGGTGAGGTTTGGAAATATTGGGAAATGAAAAATGACTACTGGAACCATAAAGAAGGGCACAGGAGCCAGACCTATGTCTTCTTGTGCCCAGCAGCCCCAGTAGGACCCTGTGTGCAGAAGGTCCTAGAGCATGTGGGTTGACCTTTGCCTGCCACCCCAGTGACCTGGAATCACAATGCTGGCCTAGCCCTGCACCCTTCTCCAGAGCCACCCTCAGGTGGGTGGATAGTGCACCAATCCTCCGACACCACAGTAATGATCCTGCTAGTGATGCCAGGCTCCTGAACCTCTGCTTCCCTTTCTGCACTGAAATCTTATCTCTTGCCCATTTCCCTGGAGCTCTGAAGGACAAAGCTACCTAAAAGCATCCACCAAGTGTCCACAGCACCTGAGCAATCATGATCAGGAAGGACATGGATCACTTCTTCTTGAGCCTCGGATCTCCTTCCCAAGCCAAGGACACATGGAGTGTCTCAAGCATGATCCTTGGTGCCTCTGAAGCAAACCTCATGGCCTGCAAGGTGTGACCATGGAAGCCTTGGAAATGGACTTGGAAATGTTTTCTAGGAGGTCTTGGGTACAGTAATTTTTGGAGAGATGTTTGCTAAAAAGGTTAGAGTCTCCTCAGTAGATTCTCATGCCTACTGGGACTACTTCCAGGCTCTGGAGGTACATAAAAAATTTCCCAATACCATGGGAAAGGAGAGGAGGAAATCCCTTCAGAGGCTTCTCAGAGCAGGAAGAGTTGTTCCCAGGCTCCAAGTGGCCTTGAGAAATCTACAGGGGCATGGGCAGGCACGGACTGCAAAATTGAAACCATGAAAGTACTTGAAGAATTTTGTCTTTATCATACTTATTTCATAATTCCAGTGTGGAGAACTTTCCAAAAATTTTTAAAACCACTTAGAAGTCACAAGGGAAAGACTGATAAGCTTGACCATACAAAATATTTGTAATAAATAATTATTAAGTGGGACCAGGGAAGTAAATTGCAGCACATCCATACAATGCAATACTATCCATTTTTGGTTTATTTATATCATTATAATGAGATAGATCTGTAGGTTCTGAGATAGAAACATGTTCATGAACTGCTAAATGAATATAGCAAGTGCTAGAATTGTCAAAGTGTAGACAGAAAAAAAAAACATATGGAACTTTTTCAAACTTCTATGGAAAGGCAGGGAATTGGAATAGCTTAAGCATTTGTGAAGGACAAGAATAAAGTCTTTCCTATATCCTGGTGTCAACAGTCAAAAACAACACTGGCTTCATAAACTATAAGCCACACTTCCTCCTGTCTGCTGTCTCCTACTTACAGTCCTCTGGCAGGCAGCTGACATCCCAGCCCCTCCAACTCCCAGCTCCTTTAAGGCCCAAGTGAACTGGGAGCCAGTAGGACCCTGAATCTTCAGGGTCCCTGTTTCCTCAGCCTTTCCCTTCATACTGGGAGCCCCAGGCAATTCATTCATCTGCCTCAGCCGTCCAGGTCTGGTGCTACATGTCCCGACCTACACTAAGTGTAGTCCTTCAGTCCAGGAGCTTTGGGCTGCCTTCCCAAGGGAAGTTTATTCCTTTGCAGAGCACATAGGAGGGAAGGGTTAACTTTTTGCACCTGGACCCACCATATAGACATTGTGTGCTTTCAACTACCAGTAACCCAAACTTACAGAAGTCTTGGGTTTGTTGGCACAGCCATGGCCACAATAGCAAGTTCAGGAGTGCCAGAAGGAAAGGGGAGATACACACACACACACACACACACACACACCCTGATGGTTAATTGGTACTCTTGCCAGGGCCTGCAGTGGTGGCAGCAGAAAAGTATTCTTTTAGTTAAAGCAAACTAGCTAAATTTTATTTGCTATTTACTTTAAGGTGAGGACTGGCAAAGTGATAGATCCTGAGGTTTAGAGTAATCATAATAAGTATCACTGTTGTTACTCATCACTCTTGTCATTGTTACCATTCTTTGTAGTTAATTGTGGTTGACTGTATAAAACTTATCTATCCATTGATAGCGTACGATTTATTGAAAGCAGTGCAAGAGGGGGTTTCAGTACATGGAATTTTCTGTATTTTTCAGAACGTGAATTGCTCGCTCCAACCTAAGAAGCCCTAACCCACAACATGAAGCAGCCAGCCTTGGAGTTCCTCTCATTTTTAGTCCTGATTCTAAGCTAGGAAAGCTAACTAATCACATAAAATGCCTTCTAGCCAATCTCTTTCCTGTTTCCCCAGTCACAACCTCTGATCAGGCTGTACATTCCTTTTCACCCCCAGAAAACTTTCTACTTCTCCCTATGCCTTTGAGTCTCTTCCAAAAGAGCACATGGTCATGGCTGAGTCCCTTGCTATTTAGAGCAAGCTCTGAATGAACAGTGTGTGTTCTCATTTGGGTGGTCTTTACTGATGTCTAGAGAGGTTAGTAGACAGGGACCAAATAAAGCGCCCAGAATATATATGTTTTATGAGTTAACTTTTTTTCCCAAATGAGTTATTTATTTATCCATACAGCTTAAAAAAACTGAGATATAATTCACATACCACAAAACCTACTCTTTAAAAGTGCACAATTAAGTTATTTACAGTCTATTCAGGAAGTTATGCAAACCGTCATCATTGTCTAATTCCAGAACATTATCACCACCTCAAAAAGGAACCCAGGTTCAGGGCATCTAGTGTGTATCATGGCGGTCATATTTAACAATACTCTGTTGTAAACGAGAAAGTTAACTGTAAAAGTAGAGCTTTAATGTTCTCATCATAATGACAACACCAAAATGACAATTATGTGAAAAAAGGATGCCTTCACTAATCTTACAGTGATAACCATTTCACAATACGTACATGTATCAAATCATCACATTGTACATCTTACACTATACAATGTTATATGTCAACCATATTTCAGTAAAGTTGGAGTGGGGAAGAGAAACCCAGCCCTGATTAAATGATCACTTCCTTTTCCACCCCCCTCCCAACCCCTGGCAATCACCAATATGCTTTTTTTCCCTCTATGGATTTGCCTATTCTGAATATTTTAAGTAAATGGAATAAAATATGTAGCCATGTACGTCTGCCTTCTTTCTTATGCTTAGCATCATGTATCTAAGGCTCACCCATTTTTTAACATATACCAGTGCTTTATTACTCACCTTAGTATTTTATGTACATAATATTAAAAATATATATGTACACCGACATATATATATTCATGTGCCACTAAGTCCCTTATTTTTAAATTGTGGAAAATATACTAACAAAACACTGGTCGTTGCAACACTTAAGGCTTCTGGGGGCCTGGAAAAAGGAAAGCTCTGAGCCAGAAACTCAGTCCCTGGACTAGGGAGTATGGGGGCTGTCAGTGGTGGGGGTGGTAGACACCACAGAGGGAGCTCTGCTGAGGGGGTAGGTGGTGGCAGCGGCCTGCACTAGCTGTGTGGAATAAAAACAAAGAGAAAGAATCACCAAAAGCAAGGAAAAGTGGAAAAAGTTCAAGACAAGGACAAGACATAATAGAATCAGGGCTGTGCTATTTACAAGTTGTACCTACAGAGCTTGAAATTATATCTGAAAAATACTGAAGTTTTGGGCCCTTCACTACTTCCTCATAAGGAAGTATGCCAGAGACAACATGGCACACCGAGCATGATGGTTGACAAATCACTGTCAGTTATTTTGCAGGAATACAAATTGAGGCACTTCAGTTCCTCTAAACTATGAGTTGAACCTGACTTCTTTATTGTTGTTCATGTCCTTAGTCTTCATCTGAATTCTTCACTGCTGGTTCCATCCACTCACCAGACATGATAGACTCATGCAGGTGCATTAGATGGCCATGACACCTTTTTTCCACTCCTATATCTCAATGTTACTCTCACCTGGAATATTTTAACCTGAACAATTCAGATCGGTTTGCTGTTCCCATGTTGCTTTTCAGACCAGTTTAATATCACATCATCTTCACAGCTAGTGCTTGCTCACGTTGGCCTGTGAACTCACCTTTGTTAGGACAGTTGACACATTCAGGGCTACACAGCCTGAGAGATGGGCAGAACAGGCGCCTGTCCTGGGAAGAGTAGCCAGGTTTGGGAAATAATCCCCAGAGAGAAAACATTAGAGAACTTGGCATAGCACTGAGATAGAGATAACCAGTCAAGAACGGGAAAGGTCCTTGTACTAAAATCCTGGCTGGCTATATTCTAGCCTCACAGAAAACAAAGAGGCAAGTGGCTTACACTGCAGGACATTTTTTTGGATAGAACAAGGGAAATTTGATGACATGGGGTTTTTAGTAAGATGAAGTCTGGCAGTAAAGGATAGTGTAAGGCAGAGTGGTAGAGGGAACGAACAGTCTTTCATCCTGGGGGTTATATAATAAAAATGCCGACTCGTGATTGCCATAAACAATGTCATCTAGCTTCTGTGGTCCTACTTCTTCATCGCTAAAAGTAAAAGACTTAGAGATTTAGCCATTTTTAACTATGTGAAATAGACTAGGTGTGACACTTCTTGAAAGAAGTTTCCCCTGCAAGATATGTGGCAGAATATATCTTTCAATGTAACAAAATATTATTGAAGGTCATAACTGCTGCTGTGCAACTTTAGTTTTTCTCTAGAAGTTTCTGCCCCCTGAATGGTGCTCATTGTTATATTTTTCTTTCTTTTATGTTTCAAATGGAGCATTTAAATTTGACTTGCTTATCCACACAGATCCTGGAAATAAGAGCTTCAGCCCAGCAAAAATTTTTTTTTAAAAGACTCAATACAGTGCCACTAAGTACTACATTCCTGCCCTGCCACAACTAGCCCCACCCACTCAAAGACAGCAGCACACTCAGAAGACAGCAGCCCAGCCCTTCTTAGGAATCCACTATGCCACCTACCCTCTGGTTATTAGAAGGCCAGCAGGGAGCCAGTCCTGGCAGTGCTCTCCTACCCATGGGAGTACCAGGGGCCTCCAACATCCTGCTCTCACATCTGAGACTCTTCGGGCCCACCCCTGGCCTTGCTCCTGAGACCCGCCCAGA